>NC_043002.1:24471052-24518552 GCF_006345805.1 Octopus sinensis | reverse complement strand
CACACATATATATATATACACACACATATATATATACACACACATATATATATATATATATATATATATATATATATATATATACATACATATATATACATATATATATATACATATACATATATATACATATACATATATATACATACATATATATATATATACATACATATATATATATTCATATATATAAGCCAGAGAGATGTACACAGACAGTGAGATAATATTAAGATAACTGAATTCACATTAAGTTATGAAGAATGAAGAAGAGATAAGATGATGTAAAAAAGACACAGAGATGCATAGGTATGTGTGTATATATACTAAGAGAGAGTGTGAGGGAGAAAAAATGAGAAAGTAAATAGAAAGTTAGAGTGAAGCAAAGACAGAGGAGAGGAACAAAGTATTTTCGTATTGCCTCCTCATCCTACCGACACACATTACCCCAAAAACTCACAACTACCCTCATTAAAAGAATTCAGGCCAGCAGTGCGTAAACAAGACACATGAGTGCAGTGTATTTTACAGACACATACTAATTCACACACACATTTTTCTTTATATAAATATGATGTTACTGGATATATATATATATATATATATACACATACACACACACATATATGTATATACACATCTTTATATGTATATTTGTGTGTATACATATATATAGTGTATGTATGTGTACCAGTGAATACATATTTTGTTTGTACATATATATATATGTATGTATGTATGTATGTATATATATATATATATACACATACATACATAATACATAAGCATATAATTTTTTAATAATTAGTAAGGAAGGAGTGACAGGGCCTTATAACCTTTGTAGGATCACCCAGAATGGTGAAGTTGATGTAGTTATGTTCAGTATGAACATCTGCAGGTCAATGTTTGCATGTAAGAGAGGAAGAGGGGGAGGTAGTTCCAGAGGGTTCCAGAGAGCTGAAATATGGATCAAGACATTATAGGAGTGACCGGAAGGAAACAGATGGCTGTGTTGGGAGGGCCTGTGTGACTAGGGCAAGGGGCTAACTGGTTCAAAGAAGCAGTGACTCTTGTAGATATTCTATATTTCTGTCTTGTTAGGCAAGTGATTAGCTCTCAAGTCATGTGTTAAAACTACAACAGTTGTACCATGGTAAAATCATCATCATCATCATCAACATCATAGTTTTAACATCCACATTTCAATGCTTGCATGGGTTAGACAGAATTTGTTAAGGAAAATTTTCTACAGCCGGATAATCTTTCTGTCACCAGTCATCTTTTGTTTCCTATTGAGGTAATATTTCCACATGACTGGACATGCTTGCATGACATGACAGTGACACTTGTTTCCAACTATCATGCAATGTCAAGACAAGGAGAGCATAGCACACACACACACATGCCCATTACCTCCGTATATATATATATATATATATATATATATATATGTATATAGGAGGCACAATGGCCCAGTGATCAGGTCAGCGGACTTGATGTTGGAGGAACGCAGTTTCGATTCCCAGACCGGGCGTTGTGTGTGTTTATTGAGCGAAAACACCTAAAGCTCCATGAGGGTCTGGCACGGGGGGGGGGGGAGGCGACCCCTGTTGTAATCTTTCACCCCAACTTTCTCTCACTCTTTCTTCCTGTTTCTTGAGTAATGCTGCGATGGACTGGTGTCCCGTCCAGCTGGGGGAAGCACATACGCCACAGAAACTGGGAAACCGGGCCCATGAGCCTGGTTAGGCTTGAAAAGGGCGCATAAATAAATTATATATATATATATATATATATATATATACTCACAAGGCTTTAGTCAGCCTAAGTTTATAGTAGGAGACACTCACCCAAGGTACCATGCAATGGGATTGAACCAGAAACAATATGGTTGGGAAGCAAACTTCTTGCCAAACAACTATGCTTATGCCTGCCATTGCAGACATTTAAAAGACATACAAATATTACAAAACCTCCTGAAGCAGAATGAATAATTTTGCTGAAAAGCAGTCTAATATTTCAGGCAGAATCAATCATATTCATATTCCACTTAAAAGACTGTTTACTAATGTAACCCATCACAAGTTTCTTCAAATTCCACAATTTCACCATTATATTTATTTTCACTTTAGCATTCTTTTGTTGCAATGATTTCTAATATAGAAGATGCAGTAATGGTTATGTGGTTAAGCAGTTTGCTTTGCATCCATGTAGATCTGGGTTTCATCCTACTGCATGAAATCCTGGGCAAGTGTATTCTACAATATTCTCAAGTTGGACAATGTCTTCTCAGTGAAATTTGATAGTAAGAAACTGGATGGAAGACTGTAAGTTGTATTATACACACAAACACAACACAGATATATATATATATATATATATATATATGTATGTATGCATATGTATTGTATAAAGGATTGTGGGTGTCTTCTACTATAAACTTAGATATATGTATATATATAGTCTTGGGACAATCAATGCCTTTTCAGAGGAATAATATGGTAACTCATATGTCTGTATATACATACACATGCATGTGTGTGTGGTGTGTCCATGCATATGCATATATATATATGAATGTTTACTTTCTGCATTTTAACACTAAAGCACTGAGTAAAAAGAAAAGAAACATGGTGATATTCCCTGCAAACAAATTGTGCTTTTGAAGACAAGTGAAATATATCCATTACTTGTAAAACAGGTAAGGGTAAATGACAAGAATCTGGTTATAAAACAATACTACAACACATATTTATCCAACTCATGCTAGTATGGAAAAACAGATGCAAAACAAGCAAATATATTCGTGTATATGTTTGTCAGTCACTATAAGAGGGTATTATCAGTTTGTTCAACATGCCTTGTGGTATTTGGTTACTTTCTGGTTACATCCCTTAACATTGATGTTAACATTACTTTCCAACTTACAAGGTTGATAAAATGAGTACCAAACAAGATACTGAGGACAATTTAATCAATTATAATCTTTGAAGATTGTGTTCCAGCATGGATGAATACCAATAACTGAAAGCAATAAAAGAAATAAAGAACAGGCACAAGGTTCTTCATTTTGGAAGAGGGCTCAGCTGATAAGAACAACCCCAGTTCTTTATTAACATTTACTTTATCAAACCTACAAGGATGAAAGGCAAAATCAGTTCTAGGGGAATTTGGACACAGAACATAAAGAAACATAACTAAAAGCCACTAGGCATTTTAGTCCAGTACTCTAGCAATTATTTTTATAATCAGATAAATCATTAGATACCAAAATTTTCCCATCATACATCAATGACCTAGTCATTGGTACTTGACCTCAGTGTTTCTTATCTGGGATGGAGGGCAATGAGCATGGAAAAGGAAGAAGACAAATTGCTGCATTTAATAAAATTCAGATGGTTTTATCCTGCACCAAAGCAAAGAGAGAATTAAATGGATGCATTATGGTGAAGAAAGAAAACTTATATGGATGCAAAGCATACTGCATAAAAGTAATAAAAATAAAGAAATCATTCTTATAAATTAAAGGAAAAAGTAGGTAAAATATGTCACTAATATTTTATTGTCGGGCCACCCTGATATTTATCAGCATGGGAACCACTATTCTACTACCCTGTGTCTGTTACAAGTCACTCAGTGACTGGATAGTTCTTACACGCTGAAGTGTGTGCATTTTTTTTAGTAGGGGTGGGGATTGATGTTTTTACAGTCTTCTTCTATTCCACTCTTTTCTTTTGATGTTTTCTTAGGTAATTGGCCACAGTTCTGGATACTCATCATATTTCATTATACCTTCATTCTCTCATTTCACTGTTACAGTCTGTTAATTCACATCGTAATCTTATACAATCTAATCATAACCACCGCATTAAACCAATTCTTGAATAAGGTCACAAGCTAGCCTTCTACATATATATATATATAGAGAGAGAGGGGAGGAGAGAGGGAAAGACAGACAGACACATTGATATATACAGATATATATACATATATACATACATGCATACATACACACACACACGTGTGCATATCTCTTTACTGCTTTCAGTCTTAGGACATCAACTTCAGAGGTTTTAGATTATGGTCAATTTAGCAAATGGCTAAATCCTCCTTGATATAAAGGGGTAGAACCAACATCGAATAAATGATAAAATGTATTTTTGTTTGATATACAGATTTATTAGCACTCCTATGCAAGTACACACACACATATGCATGCACACATAATTTAATAAGTTTGACTCAGCTCCATATAACTTAAAAGTTTCATGGGCTCACAGAAGAAACCCATTATATATCTATACGATATGTATGAAGTGCAATGTTGCAAGGTAGCAAGATGTAGGCCTTGCATGCAGAAGATTTGTGACAACTGAAAAGAAAAGAAGCGAGTATGCTCCATTGGATGTGTGATGTTAGCGTGTGTATGAACAATAAAGCTCAAACAAGCTGTGAGAAAAGCTGGGTGTAAGAGCTGGGTGTAAGAAAACTGTGTTGATATTGGTAGGGGATGTAAATGGAGGATGTTAGTTGCATAGTGAAGTACTGAGCACTTGAAATGAACTGAACCTGCAGACGAGAGAATCATAAGGAAGTATGGGGCAAAGTGGTAAAGACTGATCTCAAGAAACTGGACTTCACAAATAAGATGACAAAGAGCTATGGAGATTGGTCAAATGCAGTGTTGGAAAAGATTGGTCCTCTAGTGCAAACATAGTTTCATCAAATTATCAGAGTTTGTGTGATAAACAAAATATTAGTCTTGAGGCATTTATAATAGCTAAACAATTCCATTATTTCTGCAGAATAAAAATTCTGTCATTAATCACAAAGAAACTTGGTTCTGCAGAACTGTCAGTTTACTATGAATTGTCTTAAGGCTAATATTTTGTCTATCATACAAACTCTGATGATTTGATGATGTAATTTGACTCTAAGGTATATACTTGCATAGCAGCTCTATTCATCAATGGAATATATGTATGGATGATTACAAGAATATATTTCCATTATGTTTTTCCTGTAATTATACATACACACACATGTATGTATGTATATATATATGTGCATATATGTGTGTGTGTTTGTGTGTGTGCGCATGTATGTTTGTATGTGTATTGGGTCATCCCATAAATAATGCGTTTTTTCTATATTTCTTTTATTTTTCAAAATTAAGATGAACATAGATCATTTTTAATCTAGAACATACTCTCCTTCATTTTCTACAAGGCTCTTCCATCTATCTGGTAGACTTGCAGGGTCCCTCTTCCAAAATTCACTTGTCAGTGATGAAAAATACTCCTCCAATACTGTTCTCACCTCATCTACAGAATTCATATTCTTTACATCCAAATGATTTTGAAGACCGCGGAATAAATGATAATCAGACGGGGCAATATCTAGCAAATATGGTGGGTAGGGCATCGTTTCCCATTCAAACTGTGTCAGCCTTTGGAACGTCATATTCATTGTATGTGACCGGATGGAAGAACACCTTTTGTCTTGAAACTAAAGATGGTCATTTTCCTTCATGCACTGACTTAAGCCACTCAAGCTGCTCACAGTAAATCTCCTTTGTTAACATTTGGTTTGGATTTAAAAGTTCAAAGTGGACTAATCCTTTCATATCCCACCAAACAGATAACAAACACCTTACAAGAGTGAAGACCTTCTTTAGCCTGGGGTGCCAGTATTTCTCCTTGCGCTACCCACTGTCTTTGGTGCTTGACATTTTTATAGAGAACCCATTTCTTGTCAACAGTCACTATTTGGTCCAAAAGAGGTTCATTTGTGAGGTGTGACAGCAAAGAAGAGCACACATTCACTCTCTGTGCACGATTAGACTTGGAAAGTTTGTGAGGAACCCATTGACTCAATTTTCTGACTTTTCTGATGGCACACAAGTGTCGATGAATGGTTGAGTGACCAAATCCAAGCTTCTCTGCTAGTTCCTCAACAGTTATGATGGGATTTTGTTCCACCGGGGTTTGTAGGATGTCCTCATTGAGTTCTACAGATCTTCTAGGACAAGGCTTGTCTTCTAGGCTGTAATTTCCAGCTTGGAATTTCTGGAACCACTGTTGACACTGGCTTATGCTTATTGTCCGATCCCCATATACTGCAGTGATATTCCTCACACTTTTCATTGTGTTGTTGCCTTTATTAAATTCATAAAGCAAAATATGCCAAATATGCTCCTTTGTCACTCCTATTATAGGTTCGAAAAAATAACTGTTAAAATCGAACTGCATTCTTCAAAACTTGCCCTAAGAATAAGAACTAAGTTAAAATTACTACCTACTTCTACAGCAAATTGATGCAGGCAGTCTATCCTATGCCCTTCCAACTTTTATTTCATGCAATTGAAAAAACCGCATTATTTATGGGATGACCCAAGATATATGTAAAATGGAATTCTCAGACACTTGTTCTTAAACTATTCTATTATATAAGCCTATAAGACTATAGTGAACAGAAAGGTATTGGGAATGGAGCCCTGGTGGATGGTGGATCTACATGCACTCCTCAACAAATTTATTACTGACTCTCACTTAGCTGACTGTGCCTCTCTACATGACTTGCACAACACTTACAAGCCATTCGTCCTTTCCAAGTTTATATTGATCATCAGAATACAATGTATGGAACCTTGTTGAAGGCCTGGCAATATGAGGCTTCTTCTTCTTCAGAGTGAAGGACAGAGTATATGATGTTTGTGTGTAAAGTACAATTTTGCATGGTAATAAGACATAGTCACTGAATGCAGAGGTTTTGAAGCAACTAGAAAGAAATGAATTGAGTATACTCTGCTGGATGTGTAATATTAGTAAGCATGGATGACAGAGCACAAATGAGCTGAGAGTAAAGCTGAGCACTGGCAAAATCTGATATGTGCAACACTGCATTGGTATGAGCATGTGATGCATATGGAAGAGGACAGCCCTCTAAAGAATTACCACATACTTAAAACAAATGGAACATGTGGAAGACACAGCCAGAGGAAGACTTGAGACAAAGGAGTGAAGACAGATGTGAAATTGTTACATCTCACAGAGGAGAAGATTGCAATGTCTGGTTGCATGCTTTACAGAAGATCTGTACACTTGTCCTGGCTTGGCAAAACTGACATTAAAATTGTATAGGTGTATATATATATATATATATATATATATATATATATATATATATATATATGTGTATATATAAATAAATAAGTATATATAATCTATTTATTTAATTTACACACGTACAAACATATATATAGGCATGTATCATTAGGCATATGTATGTACATGTATGTGCATGTACATATGCATTCATACATCTGCATTCTGTTAAGTCCACATCGTTGGCCTCTTTGATAGCCTCTCACCTAACACCCCCATCATTTACCCTACTATCTCACATCCTGCTCATCACACATGCTTTTATCACTCATTTTTGTCTATCACCTGTACATTTCACCTATGACTATTTGGTACATGTCTTTATATCTCATTCCACCTCACCCACACCTCTATTACCCATCCCTCAGTCATTACTTCCTTTTTTCAATCTCACAGTAGGACTAAAGTTCAATGTATTCCTTCTGTCTACCATACATAACATCCAGTATAACTAAGGATGTCACTCTACCTATCTGACCATCTAACCCTTTCACCGACACTCATATATGAAGCTTACTGATACAGGATACACCAACTTACTTTACCTTCCCCTTATCACCACTCAACATTTGTGGATCATCTCAAAGACTATAAGTGAAAGGCTACATTGGACCAATGGTGCTCTTACATTCTACCGTCACCTTTCCCTCCTGTACTACTTGGCTTCACCTCATTTCACTCTACTCTATTTCTCCCACACATCCTGGGTCTTGAACATTCAATCTCCAGGATCATTGATATATATATGTGTGTATATATATATATATATACCGATATATGCAAGCATGTTTACACACACTCATATGACACACATATATATACATATACATGCATATGTATATACACACACATATATATATATATATTCATATATATGTATATATCTTTATATACATCATCATCATCATCATCATGTATATACTTTTATATAGTATATATATATAATCATCAACATCATCTAACGTCAACTATATATATATATGAATATAAGGACAGCAAGCTGGGAAAATCGTTAGCACACCGGGTGAAATGCTTCGCAGTAGTTCATTTGCCATTACGTTCGTTCTGAGTTCAAATTCTGCCGAGGATGACTGTGCCTGTCATCCTTTCAAGATTGATTAAATAAGTACCAGTTACACACTGGGGTCCATGTAATCACTTTAATCGCTTTGTCTGTACTTGTTTGTCACCTCTGTGTTTAGCCCCCTCTGGGCAATAAAGAAATATATATATATATATATATATGTATATATATGTCATTTAGAGGTACAGACAAGGCTGTGTGATAAACATATATATCTTTATATATATATATATATAACATATTTTTATATACACATTTATATTTATAAATGTATATATATATATATATATATATATATACATATTTTTATATACACATTTATATTTATAAATGTATATATATATATATATATATATATATATATATATATATATCTTTAAATTAATAATTATATACATATGTATATAATTATATTATATATGTATATTATATACATAATTATATATATATGTATCTTATATTAATTTAATGTATAAATTGCCTAAAAATTTTTACCATGCTGACTACCTGATAAAAATCATTAACAGGATTTTTATCCTTATATTCTATTATGAATTAATATATCTTTATTTTTACATATATATATATATATTTTTATTAATATATATATATATTTATATATCTTTATATATATATATATATATATATATATATATATATATATATATATTATATTTTTTTAATGAATATATACATATATATCTTTATATATATATGTATATCTTTATATATATACATATACACATATTTCAAATAGACACCCTTCATTACAGCATTTTATCTATGCGGACACTATTCATTAGAGCAATGCCCAAACGGGTTAAATAATTAAAAACAGCACTAGAAATGATGATGATGATGATATATGTATACATGCATACACACACACACACACACACACATATATATATATATGTGTGTGTGTGTGTGTGTGTGTGCCACTTCGTGGTATAGACAAAGTTGTGTGGTAAGATGCTTGCTTCCCACATGGCTTCAGGTTCAGGTCTACTGCGTGGTACCCAAGGCAAGTGACTTCTACAATAGCCCCAACCTATCTGGTAGACGGAAACTAAAAGAAGCTTGTCATATATATATATATATATATATACGCACACACACACACGCACGCATGTATGTATATGTGTGTGTATATGTATATGTGCTACTATCTCTCCTTGCCTTGGCTTCGCGTGATACTTGTAAACGAGTGTCACCATCACGCAGGCTGTGTCCTTCGATTTCTCTCTTCCATGAAATGATGTCTGGTCACAAGAAATATCACCTTATTTAGGAAAAAAAAAAGGTGATGGTTGGTGACAGGAAGGACATCCTGCCATAGATACCCCCCTCCTTTAACAAACTTTCCCATCGGTATACACATACATATAATATATATATATATATATATATATATATATATATATATATATATATAGTAAATCATTTTCTTTTTGCATCAAATGGACAATGTATGTTTCACCAATTGCCTTTCAAGACACACACACAGATGTAGTCACGAATTGATCTACATGTATTCAGTACTGTCAAATATACAGGGCAGTGTTAGTGTATATATATATATATATATATATATATATATATATATATATATATATATATATATATATATATGCTTACAGTTATGTATATTTAAAACCATATACACTGACATCTGTATGGACTCAAATACCATTGTACAGTGTCACAATATACTCTTTATTTTAATCAAACTATATGTAACAAAAGGCAATATATATATATATATCCTTTGTACAATATATTTCATTATATTGTATAATTAGACAATATGCACCCTTACCTCCAGTGCAATAATGTGTTTATGTATATATATTTTGTATATATACATGAACATATATATGTGTGTGTAGATAAATATACGTACATATATATATATATATATATATATATATATATATATATATATATATATATATATATATAGAGAGAGAGAGAGAGAGAGAGAGAGAGAGAGAGAGAGAGAGAGAGAGATACAGAGACATTCATATATGATACTTTGCTTATATACATTGCATAGTGTAGTTTGGTTTGAAATAAACAATGAGATGTACGACTTACCTCCAAATACTAGCAAAATTAAGGCTAAAATACCAACAATCTTGGAGCCACCACAATCAGTGGTATTCCAACTGCGATACCTTGCCATCTTACATGTATGTAGGTTTTGTTTATCAGTCTTTCTGACTACAGTTTTTTTTCCTTTCAGATCCTTTCTCCGGGACCAAAAAAAGGGACGTTATATGGGCAAAAAAATGCCAGAATAACAAGAATCCTCGGCGACTTCTACATCAGTAAAATCCTGTCTACCAGCATCCGTCGTGAATAAATGTAATTCTGTAGTTCTCCTTGATAAGAGAGAAGCAAATGATGGATTAGTGTGTTAGGTCGTTGTGTAAATCGATGTGTCTATGTGTGTGTGTTACCTCAAGGTGCGTGTGCTTTATCCTGTGTGTATGTGTATCAGTAGCTACAGTAGTTTTGATAGAAATATAGAGGAGCAAGAGAGAGAGAGAACTGTGCTTGTGACTGCTGCTGATGCGCGTGTGACCAGAATTAGTGTATATATGTGTATGTAAGAGTATGTTTATGCAAGTATCTATACGCGCGCATGTTTATGTTTGAGGGTACGTTTATATGTAAGTACGTATGTATTTAAAGTGAAATAAACATGTTTTGTATAAAAATATACTCCTTTTTTTTGAATGCGTATATATAGATATATAAATATATATACAAATAGTGAGCTCGCGCGTACTTAGGGCGCGTATCTAGGTTCCTTTATGTATGTTTTCTGTGTACCGTTGCAAATGTGGGTGTGTACGTATGCGTGTGTGTTGCATGTGAGCCTATACGCGCGCGTGTGGGAATTTGCAGTTATATGTTTGAATGTATGTATACATCAATGTAGCTAGGTCTACATTACTAAATGTGTGTGTCAGTATGCTGTGTGTTCTATGTATGTATGTATCTTGTATGTATGTATGTATCGTGTATGTATGAATGTTTCGTGTATGTATGTATGTATGTATGTATGTATGTATTTAGCCGTTAGTAGAAACAACGGCATCAACTGATGGACGAACACACACACACGATATATAGATTTATTTCAATTAAGACACAAGATCTAAGTTTTTATTGAAGAGATGTTGTGATGGTCATCCTTTTTTCAACTGCACCATCATTAGACATTCATACAGTGGTTTCGTTTCGACTATGCACAAGGGTCCTATAATATTCGGAGAAAGAAAGAAATGGGATGTTGTGATAATCATGTCTATCCCAAGGACATTCGTAGACACAGTTTTATTGAAGCATAAAGTCATACAACTAACTGCTACTAGCAACGCTTATGAAAGGGAGAAGGTAGTGTTTTTATTGTGTTGAGGTATAGGTGCAGAGTGATATATATATATCAGAGAGAGCGAGAGAGAATGAGGTAAAGGTTTATGAGAAAGCATTCGAGTGAACGAGAGACAAAAGGACATAAAAGGGTGTGTGTGTGTGTGTGTGTTTAAATTAGTGAGAGGGAAGGCGGACAGACGAGAAAAAACGAGAAACGAAACACAGAAGGGGACATTATGTATATATGTATCTGCTTGAATGAACGGAAGAAAGAGAGATGCAGACACAGACAGAGGAGTAAAGGTGTGGGAAAATTGGTTGATTAAACGAAAAACAGATAGGACAGTGTGTATATGGAATGACTGAAAGAACGATAGAATTTACAAAATAGAGAAGAGTGAGTAGGAATGAAGAGATAGATGAAATTTTAAGTGAGAGAACATTTGAAATCGAAAACAGAAAGAGAGGGTGGGGAGAGAGAGTCAATGTAGATGAGTGTGTACACATATATATGAGTGTGTGTATGTGAGAATGAGGAAGCAAATGAATAAGAGAAAGCGAAAGCAAGGGTAAGAGAGATGAAAGAAAATGAGGGCAAATGAGCAAGTAGTGGGGAAGAGCGACGAGAATTAGAAATAGATTAAACAAAGCAGTGAGACTAAGAGAAAGTGAAAGTACAAGATAGGACAGAAAGAGAGAGAGAGAGGTTATATGATAGTCTGAGTGAGAGGTAGAAAGCTTAAATGAAAGAGTGTGAGGGAACAAAGAGGAACAATCGAGAAAGGGTGTATATATATATTTGTGTGGGAACGGGTATGTGAGAAGAGATAAAAAAAAACAAGGACTGAAGAAAGAGAGAATGAAAAATAAAGAGAGTGAAAGGTGGAGGTTGGCTTCTGGAGTAGATGGGACGTTTTCCTCATTCCCACACAAGCATGCATCCGTGCATGCGCTTATGCGCACGTAGAGATATACATACACTCGACCCATCAATCACTCATCACTTTCAAAACTGCTAACAGTAAATGACTTAAGCACACACTGATATATGTGTGTGTATGTACATATATCAGCATCTTTTCAGACACTAATGTCTCAAATAGCCTCACACACACACACACACAGATAGAGACGGGGTTTCATATGATGTGATGGTTTGGTTGTTATGGCTGTGATTTTCATAACATCTTCTGGTGTTATCAAATTTTCTAAGTATTGCAAGGAGACCAATGGCTATTATTGGCTAGTTTTTGACAATCGAGTGTTTATAATTAATTGTGTGTGTGTGTGTGTGATCGATATATATACAACCATATGAGTGTCGGTAGTCCTTACATTTTTAACAACAAACATGAACGCCAGGTAAGAAGCTTCTATATGGTCGTTCGACTTGTTAAAAGTAACACCCAAGTCTCCTTCAGCCCACATCATGCCATCTTAAAAAGCAAAGATACATTTATTAATCAGTCCACGATATACTACATAAGGGAAAAAATGTGAAAGGTGCACGACCGAAATGTCTTTGATCATAAACATGTTCGATCAGGGCTGACCTGGGGCTAAACAACAACACAAAAAAAAATGCGTAAAAATTTACGACTGAATAATTATGAAAGTTTTTCATAACTCTCCGTTCTAAAAGAAAAAAATATATAACGAAGGTTGTGCAAGATATCTTTCTTGATTTCACAACGAATCTCATTGTCATCTCTCATCTTCCATTGTAAAAGCCTATTAGATGACCAACTGAAAACAACCTGTTAGAAATAGTAGCCAAGTCACACCCACTACCGTCTTTGAAGAAAATTAATACTATGATTAATATGGATCTTAGTGTACAGTGTCTGGGAAATGAATGACTTTGATCATAAGTCTGCCCAATCGGTGCTGATCATGGCTAAACAACCAGCAGAAACAATGATATGCCAATCAACAAGGAAGCCCCACGCGGTCGCTTGCTCTACAAGAAATAGCAGCCATGTCTTCCCCAAATTAAATCCTATTGTCTTGTACAAAAAGATAGGTTGATCTCGGTTGGATCACGTTTGATTGTAGTTTTCTCGATCACGGCTGATCTGGAGCAAAAAACAACTATAACTTGTTGGCACTCTTCTTGTACATCATTTCTACACTGAAAATCGAAGGAGAAACTAAAACTTCTCTATAACGAAATTATTATTAAGTCCGTAATTAAAAGTATATAACTTAATCATTCAGATTTATAGTACTCTTCGAGCGCTGGTCTTGCATTTGGTATTTAGAATTTAAGGACTATCATATAACATATACGTATGTTGTTATCTCATGTCCATCTTGATCGAATAAATGTCTGGTCAAAGGCTTTCTAGTTGTTACCATATCCTCTTTTATATATATATATATATATATCAGAAATGCGCTATCCCAAACTACATTATAGCATGTATCCTTCTGTCTTTAAGACAGCAATGTGTGATTTGAGGGCAATCTGACCACTATTTCTAGCCGCTGGAGCGACCACGAAGAGGCTCCTTCGTTGGCTTGTGAAAAAAAGGCTCCTGAGCGCATGTATCTATGTTTATTTTTAAGTCTACCTTCCTCGCGGCATAACAGGTCCTCTTGCTCAAACTGAAGACATACTAAACAGCACATGATCAGATGCAACTCTTCCGGCAATTTCTCTCATTCTCTCTGTTGATTGGTCGAAAAATAAAACACGACTGTTTATACACACTAATATATGCAGATTCGCACTCTGCCGTACACCACTTTTATACACATACACACCTTCTCACACAGCTGTACATCACATAAGAGAGTCTTATGTGGTCACTTGAACTACAAGAAATAGCAGTCAAATCTCCCTCAAATCAAATCCTACTCTCTTAAAAAACAAAGAACAGTGGAGTTCTAGGTATATAAAAAGATGGAATGGTCGTAGATGGAACGCTTCTGACTACTGGTCAACTCAGTCAAGGCTGACCTGAGCAAAACAGCATCTCAGACCCAGTCTTGCATGCTGCTAATACACCACATATGATGCATACACTGCAGTGTACCATACTCACGCACGTTTGTGTCCCATATTCGAGACACTCCTTCACACATCACTCAAGACTTAAACACGCTGTACATCCTACATGTGAAGGCGCATGGCTTACGATCGTGAGGTTGTGAGCTCGAATCCCGGACCGGGCTGCGTGTTGTGTTCTTGAGCAAGACACTTTATTTCACGTTGCTCCAATTCACTCAGCTGTAGAAATGAGTTGCGACGTCACAGGTGCCAAGCTGCATCGGTCTTTGCCTTTCCCTTTGATAACACTGGTGACGTGGAGAGAGGAGGCCGGTATGCATGGGCGACTGCTGGTCTTCCATAAATAACCTTGCCCAAACTTGTGCCTGGGAGGGTAACTTTCTAGGTGCAAGCCCATGGTCAGTGTCATGACCGAAGGGGGTCACAACAACATCCTACTCCAACTCACGCACTGAAAGCCACCGAACTGGAAAATATAGAAACAAAGCTCTTTTGAACATCTGCAGTCAGACCCACAAATGGTTGTATACTATATTTAACATTCATATATTGTTGTACACCACTTAACACTACTGCTCATCATATTCATCATATCCAACACTCACACGATTATACACCACACTTAAGACGCACACTCCGGCACCCCGCTCATACAAACTTACACACGATGATGTACACCACATGGTTCCGGGTTCAATCCCTCTGCGTAGCACCTTGTGACAGTATCTTCTACTATAGCCTCGGGCTAACCAAAGTTTTGTGATTAGATTTGGTAGACGGAAACTGAAAGCCCGTCGTATATATGTGTGTGTGTGTATGTATACACACACATATATATGTATGCATGTATATATATATACATATATATTTCTTTACTACCCACAAAGGGGTTAAACACAGAGGTGACAAACGGATTAAGTCGATTACATCGACCCAGTGCGTAACTGGTACTTAATTTATCGATCCCGAAAGGATGAAAGGCAAAGTCGACCTCGGCGGAATTTGAACTCAGAAAGTAACGGCAGACGAAATACGGCTACGCATTTCGCCCGGCGTGCTAACGTTTCTGCCAGCTCGCCGCCTTGTATGTGTGTGTGTGTGTGTGTGTGTGTGTGTGTGTGTGTGTGTGTGTGTGTATATATATATATATATATATATATATATATATGTACATATGTATGTGTGTGCGTGTTTGTCCCTCCTCAACCGCTTGACAGTCGGTGTTTGTGTGTTTACGTCCCCGTAACGTAGCGGTTCAGCAAAAGAGGTTATTAGAATAAGATCTAGGCTTAAGAAAAATAAGTCCTGGGGTCGATTTGTTCGACTAAAACCCTCCAAGGCGGTGCCGATGCCTCAGCAAATGACTGAAACAAGTAAAAGATAAAAGATATACCAACCAAATAACAAAAGTCCTGAGATTTAACTAAGTTACTTTTGTAGTTTTTTTATTTTTATCAAATTATCGAACTCTCTCTTTACTCTTTTAATTGTTTCAGTCATTTGACTGCGGCCATGCTGGAGCACCGCCTTTAGTCGAGCAAATCGACCCCGGGACTTATTCTTTGTAAACTCAGTACTTATTCTATCGGTTTCTTTTGCCGAACCGCTAAGTGACGGGGACGTAAACACACCGGCATCGGTTGTCAAGCAATGCTAGGGGGACAAACACAGACACACACATATATACATACATATATACGACAGGCTTCTTTCAGTTTCCGTCTACCAAATCCACTCACAAGGCATTGGTCGGCCCGGGGCTATAGCAGAAGACACTTGCCCAAGATGCCACGTAAAGAATTCAAAGATAAGTGCACCTCTCATCGGTGCATCTAACTTATGAAGTCAAATTTTGCTTTGCTTTTATTTGTGTTATTGCAGACTATACTTTCTGACATAGTATTTGGGAATCGAACCAAAATTTTCAAAGCTTCATCCACAAGCATTCGAAGAAAATCCATGACAGTTAATGCTGAAAATTTTCCTACCTACACCAGATTGATGTTTCACTACAAAGTTGACTCTGCCTTTAACTTAGCTAAAATCGAGGTCAAAAGGGTTTAACACCCATATTGAGGAAAGTACATTTCGGTATTAAAAATTTGTAAGACGAAATCCGTCTCGTCAAATCTACCTTCTTCACATTTTTTCCCAAAGTTCTAACAGCCTGAAATCCCAGGAACTTGCTAATTCCCCACGATATATACATAAAGACCCCCCACCTTCGGTCATGAATGACCATGTATGTATGTATCTATGTACGTATTTGTGTGTCTGTATTTGTACTCCCAACATCGCTTAATAACCGATGTTGGTGTTTTACGTCCCTTAAGTTAGCGATTCGGCAAAATAAGTACTAGGCTTACAAAGAATAAATCCTGGGGTCGATTTGTTCGAATAAAGGTGGTGCTCCAGCATGGTCGCAGTCAAATGACTGAAACAAGTAAAAGAGTAAAAGAATAAAATGTGTTCTTATATGTTTATATATATATTTATATTTATACATATGTATGCATATACATATGTATATGAGCATAATAATGCGTGTATGGACACATTTATGTGTGTATGTATGTGTAATCGATCCCATACACCACGACGTTTGAAACTTTTGAACGGTTTTTTTTTTTGTACTTTCAGCTTTTTCCTATTGTCGTTTCTTAAACTTTTTTTTCTTTTCTCTCTCTGCTGAAGAGCGTAGGTTCGAAACGTAAGAGACTTTCTCACTTCCCGTGCGTTAAACTAATACATCTGTTTGTTGTTTACACACCCGTCTTCGTCTTTTGTTTTGTTTTTTGTGGGGGGTTTTTTCTTGTAAATTCCAACTATATATATTGCACGCTCACGTGGTCGCACCAGTTTCATCTTGTCACTACCTCATACACTTCGGACTTTTCTACCTGGATTATTTACTCTCCTTCACTTCGAACTCCCACCTGGATTACACTGGACTCTTCCGTTGATGAAAAATCGTTCCAATACACCACGATGTTTGAACTTTTCTGAACCATTTTTTTTTTTGGTACTTTCTGGTACTTTCTTAAACCTTTTTTTTATTTTCTCTCTCTGCTCATTTCTGTTGATGTGCATAGGCTCGAAACGTAAAAGACTTTCTCATTTAAACTAATATATCTGTTTGTTAATTACACACCTGTCTTCGTCTTTCGTTTTTTTTTTTTGTATGTGTGTGTGAATTCCAACTGTGTGTGTGTGTATGTGTATGAATGTTTATATACATGTGTACATATGTAGATTTTATGAACGAAGATTTCTATCTTCATGAGTATGTGGTTGCGTGTACTTTTATAATTTTTTTATATATTTTATATCTTTTACTTTTATTTTACACGCGTATTAGAGTAACTTCCCTTTATTCAACGATTTTTTTTTTTTTATAGAGTTCTAACTGATGAAAAATGCTTAGAAACTCTCAGCTCTGGTATTTGAAACTGAGTATTATTATGACAAATGATTGTCCTATATTTTATATATATACAAGACTACCCATGACCCGTTGGGTCACCTGGAAAGTCTGAGTGTTCTAGCAACGGAATTTTGTTTCGTGGGATTTGTTTTTCTTTTCCAAGTAATTTCGCATGCTTTCAACGGATGTGACATCGAAATCACGCGTAAACGACTCCTTTCCTCAGAAAAGGAAAGATTCGGCTACTATTTCTTGCATGCCCTGCTATCACGTAACGGGTATTTCGGATCCTTTATCACAAATAATTGTTACGTAGTAGCAGGGTGTGCTAGAAATCGCAGCCAAATCTTTAGAGCTAAGATACGTTGAAAGCACTCGAAAAATATCTTGTAATAGTATTCCTTTGGGGCGATCTTTCGCATTGACTCTCAGAGCTGTTGCTTTGACTCTCGGAACTGTCATCCAGATCAGCTGGTTTTGTTCTTTAATTTCCGTAAAAATGTTTATTTATTTACTTTTTTTTTAAAGTGAAAGATGTATGAACGTGTATGAAGTAGACGTGTGAGAGAGAAAGAGAGAGAGAAAAGAAGCCACTTACACGTACATGAGAACACACACGTTCACTTTCTCTCTCTCTCACACACACACACATGCACACGTACATACAGAAAAGATGTACGCATATGTATTGATGTATGTACGTATACATGACAACAAACCTCTTCACTCACTCTCTCTCTGTTTTTCTCTCTCCCCTCTTTCTTTCTCTCTCTCTCTTTCACACACACACACACACGTCCATTTCACATACACGTATATACATCTTTCACTTTAAAACAAAAGTAAATAAATAAAAACTTTTTACGGAAATTAACGAACTGTTTAAAAAAGCTAAAATATAAATACTTACTGTACATACAACTTACATTTTTGAAATCACATTCAGTTAAAAATATTTCTAAGCGATTAAAATATTGTGGACGTCAAAAAGTCAACTTTTGTTTTCTTTAGAGAACACGAAGACTCTGTGTGTGTGTGTATGTCGCAGATAGTGGACGTGTGTTTGTATTGATTAACTGCCTTGACATTCATTATGTGTGTGTATTTTGTATATGTTTTGACGTGACAAAAGCCATGCTTTTTTTTTTCGTCAAAAAATAAACAAAATTTGTGTTTAATCGTTTTCATTAATAAATGGAGGGCCAAATATCACAAAAATTTGTACAGCCCTGCCGAAGGTAAGTATGAAAATAAATATGCTAAAAAAAATTAAGATAAAATATACTACTTCTGAGATTTTTCGGGTACACACAAACATCTTTAGAGTTTTAGTAGTATTAACACACACGTCTTGTTTCAGTCATTTGAAGAATTTCAGTCGAACGAATCGACCTCAGTACTTCTATTTATTTTAAACTTAGTACTTAATCTATTTGCCGAGCCGCTAAGTTACGGAGGCGTAAACACACCAACACTGGTTGTCAAGACCCAGACACATACACACGATGGGCTTCTTTCAGTTTCCATCTACCAAATCCACGCACAAGGTTTTAATCGACCCAAGGCTATGAAATACTCTTACCCAAGAAATATTGACATTTATTCAGCAATGTCCAGACGGACGTGTCAAATATGCATCGCACGCCTTAACTTTTTAGTTTATATTTTTCAAAAATTGCTTCGGACTCCATTTTACAACGGTGAAGATTACGATTTTGCCAAATAAAACAAAAAAAAAATCTAATTTTGGCCCCACTATTCTCACAAAAAGAATTTTGGGTTTTTAATCAATATTTGTATTTATGTCTTTAATTCCACGTTTTAAACTACGGAAATTACAAATTATAAAAAAATTCTTTAAAAATTTTAACCCCCGCCCCGCCCCGCAAAATGGATTACAATAATTTCTTACTTCCAGCATGCGGTCATAAATCGAACGTAATAATCTACTTTGAGTCATCTAACAAAATCATAAAGTCAGTCTTTATTATTTATTAAGTGAGCAAAGCCAGGATTCCCAAGCAAAGTTTGGAAACTGACTAGAACATTCTGTGGAAAACTACTGAATTGGAAAATATAAAACCAAAAGGCTGTTTTGGTATATATGTCTTCGCTATGTCTCTGAAACATGCAGCATTACTGCTTTAAATGTATGCTTGTGAGATTAACGCACTTTTGAACAACATTGAATTACTTTTCTAGTTCACTATTTTCTTTAGATTTTTTGGCACACCTTACAAGTGCGCTCTCCACTTCATGCGACCTTGTTTCCTTATAACTTTCAGACAATAACTATTTTTTAATGAAATTTTCTACAAATACCGTTCAGATGATGTAGATTATGATTATATTGGAATTTAATGTGAAGAAAAGAGTGGGCGCGCACGCACACTGGCACGCATCACATTAATAAAAAAAAATAGCTAGTTTCAGTGTGTGTGTGTGTGTGTGTACGCGCGCGCTCAACAATTTTTTCGAAACAAATTCCGATGTAATTGTAACCTACGTCATCAGAAAGGTATTATAGAAAATTTCATTTAAAAAAATAGTCATTTTTCTTGAAAATTGTGAGGAACAAAAGTTGATTTGTGTGAATTATCCAAAATTCCTATCCTTCTCCTAAAAAACTTTTCACAACAAATTCCGAAACAATCGGAATCTGCGTCATTTGGAATGTATTTGTAGAAAATGTCATTAAAAATATCCATTTTTCTGAAAGTTAAGAGGAAACAAAATTGTGCGGGTGGCACACATGTGGAAATATGCCTGTTTACTTTTTATTTAATCAATATTTTACTGTAAATTATGCCATCAATGACGATACAGAGATAGAAACGCATTTCATACGCGCAACTACACGACAGAATACCCGTCACCCGGCGAGTAACAGAAACGTTAGCGCGACGGGCGAAATGCTTAGCTGTATTTTGTCTGCTGCTACGTTCTGAGTCCAAATTCCGACGAGGTCGACTTTGCCTTTCATCCTTTCGGGGTCGATTAAATAAGTACCAGTTACGCACTGGGGTCGATGCAATCGACTTAATGTGCTGGTTTGTCCCCTCTATGTTTAGCCCCTTGTGGGCAATAAAGAAATAAGAATACCTGTCACTATCGGACCCTCGTCAGTAATTAGGGAATCACGTCTCCCAGGGAATTTCAGCTTTACCCAGATGATCATCAATGCTATTGAACAATGGCCTTCCAGTGGGTTCTCCTCCAAACTACATGATAACGTTTCACTATAATTGGTTTATTGTCAGAAACATCTGGGAAACACACCAAAGCTGTGCTCAGTCGGTATTTTTCATTCATATGTAAAACAATAGCGAATTCCGTAACTTGCACAAGATACGTTCTTATAAATTTTCACACAGATAAATCATCAGTTCTTGGTCATATTGTACTGACTGAGAGAATTTAGCCTCATTATTTCACCTTAACCATAGAATTCCTCTGTTGCAATAAGGAGACTTGGCTTCATTATGATTTCGTCTTTTGTGAATAGTTATGATGCAAAAGATAAGATTCAGAGAAGCCGACTATTGTTCTAAAGAAAAAGTAGACATCAGAAATTGTTTCTTTTGTAAGATTTCTAAGTATCTGCCTAAAATATATTAGAGATTTATTCACAAACTCAAGATGTTTTTGTAAAATTTCAATTTGGTAGTAACTAGATTAAGTTCACAAAAATATAACTAGTGTTATCCAGGATAACTCTAGTTATATGATCTTATTCCACTGTTCATTTAAACGCATACATGCATAAATTGTACTACCACTGACTTTCAAAAAATAGAGTTTTTTAATGAAATTTTCAACAAATATAGATTACGATTATATTGAATTTATGTAAAAAAATTCTGACACACATTTTGTGATGTATGTCAGCATTATGTTTCAGCTCATGCCCATCTTTTTTTCTTCCACATTAAATTGCGATATAATCGTAATCCGTATCTGAAATATATTTGTAGAAAATTTCACTAAAAAATATCAATTTGTCTGAAAGTTATGAAGAAATAAAATCAATGGAGTATTTTTCAGTAGCTATACTTGAGCAGGTATGCCAAATTATGGACATTTTGTCGACCTGTCAAGTGAGGCTTCTTTCCCAGCTAAATTTCCAACATTTTCTTTCTCTTTATTCATGTTCTAAGGTAACTTCCTGACATGATTCTGATCGACATCGTTCAGTGATTATCTGTGCAATAGCATTAGCTTGTGCTTCAATTTCTTCGCCATTATTTTGGCGCGTTGACTCCCCCCACCTCGCCCAAAGTGTCGTTTCTCACTGAACATAAAAAACAAACAATACACTCAATTCAACGTTCAATAAAATGTTTCTTTTGCTTCATTAGGAACGAATTGAAATACACGTACTTTTAAGACAGCAGTAAATTTACTTTTCAGCACAGAAATGACAAAAACAATTTTTATGAAAACTATTTTACAGTATAAAAGACTATTTATTATTCAAGAAGATAATCTATAAAGTACCTGATAACAAATCTAAATATTACTGTTGATTACAGTCGGTGATGGAATTGAAACATTAACGAAGTGTTTGGTAGATATCTCTCTGGCCTTGTGGTTTTAAGCTTTTGGCAATCTTTCGATATGAGCCAAAAAAAAAAAAATTGAAGGTAAGTTTTTGTTAGGGGTTGGACCGGATTAAGACCCAGAGATGCCCTAAGCACTTAAAAAATGTTGGTGCCCCCATATATATACACAATTCAAAATATAAACAATGGATCTTTTCGGTTTGAACGGCAGTTTTTTCTAGCGGTGTCATATGAAATTGTCACCCATAATTATGACCCTAGTATCGATCTATTGCATTTCAATCTGTTTTAGGGGTGGGGGAAGGGTATCTTTTTTTTCTTCACAAATGTAAATAAACCCAATCTGTTTCTTAAACGAGGGACATATTCATACGGCACAGAATGTTTTTTTTTTACCTCAATGTACGTCATTGATTGGCAGAAATTGCAGAAATTGAAGGAAAAAAACAACAAATATCTTACAAACTATAGAATTTTCTCAATAAAGCCAAGAGAAAAAGATGTTTTATAAACACATTCTACCAGTATACAAAGTTTAAAAGTGTTTAGTTACGTGGAAATTATTTTAAAAAACTGCCGTTCAAACCGAAAAGATCCTAAACAATACCATAAAATAAATTCACACTTTTCAAAATGAAAAATGGAAAATAATACTTATCTTTATATAAGACCAAGTTTATTTATTTTTCAAAAGTTTTCTCTGACTTTTTTTAATAGCGTAGTCTTTGATCAGATCCTCACTATGGTACCAGGAACACTTCTAAAATAGGTTTCCAATCATATAAACCACTCTGAATATTATTTTAGCAAGTTTAAAGTGATTTCTTTTGAGCCACAATCATTTACCACTTCTGTAGTGCCTCATGGTTAATCCAGCAATGGTTAGGAGTGCCAATCAGAAAATCCTGCAGGTCGCAGTTTTTGCCCATGACTGTGTTACACTATGGTGAATAAACAAGAATTTTATGGTTGCATTCTTAAAGAAAAATAATCACAAATTACTTATATCTTATGCACCAAAAACTGTAATTTGTTCGGGTCTGTATGAAGGTTAACGTGAAGTTTAACGTGGTAAAATAGTGAAACAAAATTGCTTTAAAAGAATGGAAGTATAATGCGATAGAAACCGAAAATGACGAGAGTGACACTTCGTAATTTCATGTAAACAATGTATGTAAAATAACCAATGTATTCAGTACACAAACCATGAAATTAAATTCGTAAATGATTTTTCAAGACTGCTAAATTTGTTTCGCCACACATGCTCATGTAAATAAATCAGATGCTCACCAAGTTTCTTCTTGGTGAGCATCCATCATCCTTCTATAGATGCTGTCATCATTTGGATCAACAAAATTGAGTGAATCGTTGACAACTTGATAAGTATAGAAGATGCTGAGATCCATATAGAAAGCCCTTCTATCAGATATCAAATGTTTCATAAATCGCGGGTAATATTACTGTCGTCACTTCCGGTTTCTATCACAATATACTTTCATTTTTAAGGACAATTTGCTTTCCTTATTCAGGACGGTAAACTGTATGTTAACCTATTTTAAAGCATCGTAGACGGCGAATCTACAGTTTCTTTTTGTGATACCCTTGCCCGCTCTTTTTTTTTTTCCTCATGATTGGAAAAAATTTTCATAGAAAGTAAAGTGTAAACTTGCCATTGCCACTTTTTTACTTTCTTTGAAAAATTTTTCCAATCTTTGTATTGAACATCTGAGATTATACATCCGAAGAAATTTTCGGGAAAATGTCGGACCTGGAAAAATTACGGAAAAGGAAGGGTAAGAGATATTTTTTTAATTCACATTCTACAGTGATTAAAATGATTAGATCCGGAAGAATTACGGTTTTCTGGAGCACTAAATAATTTCCGACTCTATTCTTTAGGAATGTCCTATTTTGTCTTTTAATTAATAAAAAGGGATGAGAGACGTTAAAATGAATAATATTTTTTAGTAGAGTGGTATTTGTCAGTTTGAGAAGCACTAGTATTAGATACCCACCCATTTATTTTTAGCATATCGATCGTGGCTATTTCCAGATTTACTTTGAAACCTCTCGTTTCTAGGTTTTGCTTACACCCGTGGATTTTCTTTTCCAAATATTTCATACACGTGTGCGCGCGCATATAAGGAGAGAGATAGAGAGATAAAAACACAATGATATCGACAATGGCAGGGCTTCCTTGTTATCGAAGACGTTTCCAAGGATTCTGAAATCCTGGTGCCAGTGTTGCTAAATCAATATTCAGATTTAAAGCTAGATATGCTAGGATTTATAGCTAAAATTAATAAAAATATATAAATAGATCGTGAGTTCGATCCCCAGACCGGACGGTGCGTTCTGTCCTTGAGCAAAACACTTTATTTCACGTTGCTCAAAATAGCACATTACAAATTAAATATTTTTAAAAAACAAACATCTCAACAATCTTCTCAGGACCACCAACCTTAACTGGATAATGGAGCAAGTCTTCCACACATATTTCCCTAACATAGCTGTTATAATTAACAGTTGTGCAATGGCTCATCCCTAGTTCTTCAACACAAAACCAGACTGAAGTCAATTCCTTAAACCACAAGAAAAGGAAAAGCACTACCTTCCTAAGAGGAAGGGTGCCACCTCCAAAC
The DNA here is from genome assembly GCF_006345805.1 of Octopus sinensis. Taxonomy (NCBI): domain Eukaryota; kingdom Metazoa; phylum Mollusca; class Cephalopoda; order Octopoda; family Octopodidae; genus Octopus; species Octopus sinensis. Next base: position 24,493,280 of record NC_043002.1, on the reverse strand, counting down.
CTACTTCTTTACTACCCACAAGGGGCTAAACACAGAAAGGACAAACAAGGACAGACAAACGGATTAAGTCGATTACATCGACTCCAGTGCGTGACTGGTACTTATTTAATCGACCCCGAAAGGATGAAAGGCAAAGTCGACCTCGGCGGAATTTGAACTCTGAACGTAGCGGCAGACTAAATGCGGCTACGCATTTCGCCCGACGTGCAAACGTTTCTGCCAGCTCGCCGCCTTAAAACCATGTGTCTTTCTTCACTGACACAGACTCCATGCACCCTTGGCACATGCATCACCAATACATATTCCCACTACGTTTTCTTGTACTCATAAAATGTTTCTTTGTTTTGCATAATACTAGTCAACACATGCTTTCTTGCAGACAACAGAGTTCTCATGTTTGGCTTGTTACTATGGAAACAGACATGAACATGTCTGTGGTTTACAATTGGCTAAAATTACCCAAAATTTTCAAACTTTAATAGCTAATAACTTTATTTATTGATTTATAGCGAAAATGATTTGTATGGTATTGATTACCCTATAAAAGTGTACTATTACACTGAATATGAAATCAATTCAAACAGAAATTGACACTGGCTGCCAAACAGAAAAGATCCAGCTTGCTTCCCAACCACATGGTTCTGAGTTCGAGCTTATTATAACATTTTTCTTGGTCAACAATTGAAGTAAATGGCTTTGGATCATTAATATTTTAGATTTCTTGACTTTTTTCTGTATTTTTATTTATATAAGCTGACATTGTTCCTATAGCTTGTACAGTTTTATCAGAGAATTTATATTTGCAGCAACATTTATGGTACCTTATTAAATCAAACTTTTGAAGCTTCAATTCCATTTTGTTTCATAACTTTGATTTACCATTATTCACAACACTCTTTCAGTTGCTTCAGAGTGAGGAAGTGTCAAACTTGAAATAGCTCAGTCTGGGAAATCAGTAAATGAAATATCTAGAAGCATCTTTTAATTGATAAACTTCACCCAAAAAAATTCGGTATCAGTATTAGTCTAGTCCAACAAATGTGATTTTTGAAATAGAAATTCAGCAGCAGATATGGATTATTTTGATGCATCCAAATATGCCATCAATTTGAAAACTGATTTGTGTTCTTTGACAAAGAACATTTCTAACAGAAAAGTAATACATTACTTAGAATTTCCAGACATTCTGATCATCTTTGTTTCAGTTATTTCAATAAGAATAAAAGAAACTGTGGACTTCAGTTTCTAGTGTACACTTTTTCATTGTTTCTAATTTTACTATGATTTTTTAAGTCTTCAATTTTATTTTCAAAACTAAAATCTTAGGGATTAAGACATAAATATTCTTCAATATAACAAGTCTATACATCACTCTCAGAGGCTGGTATGTCATGTTAAACCCATTCATGCACCTTTGACCAATCTCCTCCACACTTTCTAGTTCTCCATCATATCTTCAGCACAGTTTCTTTCATGGTTTATGTCCTCCAGAAACTGTTGCAAATATGTTCAACAAGGTCTGCTTCTTCTATCATTTGCTAGTCCCTATAGTAATAGTTAATGTAAAACTTCATCTTTTCTACACCAACAGTGTCCCATGAGCTTAACTCTGTATTATTTGATGGTTTCTATTAATAATGGTATATTGTCATATAATATGGTGTTTGGTAAATGTTGCTCCCACAAAATTTTCTTCACTCTCCTTAACATTTTGGTATATGTTCCATTTAGCCTGCTTTCTATTACTTTCATTAGTGTCCAACATTCAGATCCATTTATCAACATGCTTTCTACAGCAGCTATAAAAAACCCTATATTTTATGGTCATTAAATAGATTTGTTTCTCATATTGAGGATATCTTGCTCATTGCTGACCATTCTAATTCTTTTCTCACTTCACTATCTCTCTTTGAGCTTTCTATTCCCAATCCTAAACATTTGATGTCATTTACACATTTCAAGTTTTCACTCTTTGCTAATATAATGCAGTCTTTTAGTTGATTGAAAACTATAAACTCAGATTTATTATCATTGGTTTGTTGTTTAATATGTTTTGTAGCTTCTTCAACTCATTGACTTCCTCAATAGCTTTAGAAGTAAGAGCTATGTCATCTGCATAATCTGTATCAGTAATTGTAGTTGCAGAATGACATCTGATTTTTTGAGGAGCCATTTATGGTAGATTTAGTTTATTTCCATATATGTGCTTACTATTAATGTTAAATCATCTAATAATTTGGCTTTATCAGCAGCCTTTGACACAAACAATTTATTTAAACACTGTACTTCACTGAAAATGGAATGCATAAATGATATGCCAAGTTCTTTTCAATTGAATACATTTCATAAAGGACTTCAATAATAAAACACATTTTCAGTATTTCTCATAATTTGAAAATGGATTTTTAATTCAAGCCATTGGGTTATTATTCCTCCTACAGCTGGTTGAATAGATAACTACCTAGTCTTGTCACTCATGGGAATTTTTAATGGGTTTTCTCCCTCATTAATTGTCTGATATAGGTTTTTATATGCTATCTGTCCTAATGACAAGAGAGAAAACCATTTGCGTGTTTCTGATATAAGAAATTCCAAGTTTCTTGGTAGAGAGCCAGCAGGAGCATGAGACATTGCTAACTGAAGTGAATGACATATATATAATTAAAATATAAGAAGGAATTTCAAGGTACAAGTTTCTTTGAGCACTGCATATGAATGGTGTGTGTGTATGTGTATGTACATACATATTTATATATATATATATATATATATATATATATAGAGAGAGAGAGAGAGAGAGAGAGAGGAAGACAGACACATACACACATATATACACACACAGCTAGCAGTGATAATCAGTAGCTGTATGTATATATACGTGTGTGTGTGTGCGCATGCATATTGTCTATAACAGACAAGAGAAAAAGTACTCAATACACAATGTAAAGTATGATTATATTTGATTAAAGACATATGTTACTTCGGTTTTACATATAGATGCTCATTCAGACTAGTTCTGTGTACCATAATGAAATGTTCATTTACACAAGATGGCTTCAAAACCTCATTATTTCATTGGTTAACACTGACCAAAAATGTGTGCATACCACAGATCATAATGGTATACTAATTCTCAACAGACAGAAAATATTTTTCTTATGAGGTGGCAACTTTACTTGATTTAATATCAAATTCTTGAATGAAAAATTACTGAAATTAACAAAAATAAGCAAAAATAATAATTAGTAAAAATAATTTAGATGGACAAGATTTTCTTGTCTTGATGGTTCCAATGAAAATCCATAAGTATAGGAATTTGCTTGAAGGCTTGGAGTTGGAATTTTGTTGCATGGTAGGAGAACAGGAAAGTTTCCGCTTTTCTGTTCAAGATATACCCAGGAAGAGCTACAATCTACGCAGCAAACAAGAATTACTATGATAGTTGTATGCCTTTGATTTTGCAACAATGCTCCATTTTACCAACAGATTTTCTTTTCTGTCTTTAAGAAATAAAATATATTTTACAAGGTATGTTATATTGCACTTATTTAAGAGTCTAAGCAAATTAATGTATTCTGAGTTTTGTATCAGTCCAAAATATGCTTTTACTGTGTGCTGCTGCCAGTTCTACATTTACTCTGAATACTCTTGCTTTTGGCAGTCATGCCTTCTGCAATTACATTGGAAATGGATTGTCTATTGTTCACAGATTAGTGATTAGTGATTTACATACTTTGCATTTGTATATATCATAACTTTTAAGTTGATTTCTTTCAAACTTCTGACTAGTATCTTTCTTATTTTGTAAAAACAAAAATACAGCATACAACAAACTACTTAACACAATGAAAATGTGGCTGTGCCATTATCAGGCAGTTCAATAATATTGAAGTGAAACCCAACTGCAGAATTACCCCATTTAGTGTTATAGAATTCCTTCCATCCATTTCTAAAAATATTCTTCTGAAAGCTTTAGAATTTGAGAAAAACTTATACTGTTATAACCAAAGCTAATATCAGTATCATACTGAATGCAAGAGTGTTGTTGTTATTTTAAGACAATTTTTTCTAAGGAAGACGAAGCATCTTCAAATCTAGTCAGAGGATACATACTACAACACTGAAAGAAACAGTACTAGATTCACTAGTACTAGACTAAAACTTTACAAAGGTGCTGGACTTGAAGTATCACACAACATCAAAGAGCATTATATATACAAACTTAGAAATATAATCAAAAATTTTAAAGAATTCAATTTTAAAATATGATAAATACAAGCCCAAAGATAACAAATTTCCTCAGTGGAACTCTGAACAAAAACACCTGCATGCACCATCCCTACTATAAACCTAACGAATATATGTATACGAGCTTGATTCAAAATGCCATTTTGTTTAGGACAGGTATAATTACCAACACAGGAACATGTATCATACATCAAAATGAAGCTGGTCCTCTGTGGATCACATCTCTACTTTTCAACATAGTCACCGTTTCTCTCAATAGCAATGTTCCACCTTCGAATGAGAGCATGTATCCCTGCCCCTTAAAATTCTGTTGACTGTTCTTTGAGCCACTTCTTCACTACACTTTTCACTTCCCTTGTCACTGGAATAATGTTTGCCTCTCAAACCCTCTTTCATAGGGCTGAAGAGATGATAGTCTGAAAGCGCTAAATTATTCCAGTGACGAGGAAGTGAAAACTGTAGTGAAGAAGTGGCTCAAAGAACAGTCAACAGAATTATATGGGCAGGGATACATGCTCTCATTTGAAGGTGGAACATTGCTATTGAGAGAAACAGTGACTATGTTGAAAAGTAGGGATGTGATCCACAGAGGACCAGCTTCATTTTGATGTATGATACATGTTCTTGTGTTGGTAATTATACCTGTCCTAAACAAAACGGCATTACTTTTTGACTCACCCTCGTATATATATATATATATATATATATATATATATATATATATATGAATTTTTTGTGTAATGAGATAAAAAAAGATAAAAAGGCTGTGTAGATATTAGAACATTTATAAATAGAAGGTCTTACAGCTGTTTCCAGGATATTTATTAATTATATCCTTTCATCGGAGACAGTGTGAGAGGATGGTTAAGTCATAGTTTAGATGTAATACAAAATAGAGAGTGAGGTGGAGGAAAGAAAATAGATGCATGTATGGATATTGAAGTTGTAAATCATTTTTTTAGGCAGAATGGTATATATGTAATATTCCAATACCCTATGGGTAAAGTCAAAAAGTCCAACAGAGTTTAAAATGGGTCTTTTCAAATATAGAGTTTATACACAATGTAAGATTTCCTTATGAGTAAGATCCAGTCGTTTTTAAACTTGGTCATTCCAAAAGTGACCTAAAAATAGTCTGTGTGTGTGTGTGTATATATATATATATATATATATATATATATATATATATATATATATATATATATATATATATATAGGAGTTCCAACTTTCCCATGATCATACATAATTACAGACAATATAAGCAGACACACACACCTAAATTATCACTGAACAGAAAAAAAAAGACATTCAGCAAAGCATTCCCACACAAAAATAGAGCCTCACCTAGCCATTGTTAAAACACCAAGCTGAAATACAGTAAATAACATCAAATGTAGAAATATAAATATTATCTGGTTTAATCCTCCCCATAGTTTAAATGTATCTGCAAATGTAGTGAGGAACTCCCTTATACTAATCAGTAGAAACATCCTCCACTTCATGCAGATAACTCAAACTTTTCAATAAAAGTTAAAATCTGAGTAACATAGGATTAGAAATCACTAATCATAATAAAAAAAAATTCTGTAAACACTAGACAAACAATCCAACAATTTGGTATACAGATGTCCCCTTTCTCTTTGTCTGTTTTGTCACAGTTACAGTGGTGTCTGTTTCTCTTAAATAGTTAGCTACATGCTACCTCCAACTATTTTTCTTCACCCATCCTCCCAGCACCACTGTGTCTCAACACCCAGTCCTTTCTTCACAGTAAATCATCTCTCTGGAATTACCTTCCCACCCATGTCTTTTTCTGCTGACATCTATTTACAGGTTTTCAAACTGAATATCAGCTATATAAATCATTCCAGTCTCAGAGTCTCCTCTTGACTAAACTTTAAACAAAATCTGCCTGTTCATCCACTTGCTCATTTAATCAGTCTCTTCTTTTAATATAGTAACTCTGTTACACTCACTTTGTAATCTAACAGCAATGTCCTGTTGGAAAATATAAATGACTCAACATTAAATTCGTTAATAGACTTCCCAGTTGTTTATTGAACAAAGCGTACATCAGTTAGAAGCTCTGCATTTAATATGTATGTACACTCACACATGTACGTATACACAGAAACAAACATACAAATAGGTGCAAACACTTTCATTTCTCTCTCTTTCTCAAATACTCACAATCATACATATATAATGTATGTACATTATGTATGTGTGTATGCTTGTGTGTTTAATTAGCTTACTACTAATTTTATATGTACTTTTGGTTTATACATACCTATGTATCTATTTGTGTGTGTGAGTGTATGCTACACCCAGTACACTTACACCCAATAAGTACCACCGCCTTTTGATACATACACAATGCTGTCTCCTTAGACAAGATGCTCTATTTACAACAGTCTACATAGCTGTATAATAAGCACCACCACTTTCTACTACAGCTTTTAGGAGCCATCAAAGGAACCTTTACCTGGTCATTAAACCTACTAAAAGTAACAGTCAAATCCACCTCAAATTATACCCTACCATCTTCAAAAGGTTAAGGACATATTGGATAACGTAATTCTCAAGATAATATAAATGGTCATGAATGGAGAATTTTTAATTAGAAGTTTAGCTGATCAGAACTGAACTGGGCCAGTTTATATATCTACAACCATTGTGTTATATCTCTTTAGACAAGACATTCAACTTACTACCACAGTTTATCTATCTATAATTACAACATCCTACACTCCCTGTTACAGCATATATTTGTATGAGAGAGATGGCTTTTAAATATCTGCTTCTGAGTTTCATGTTGCTGATCTCATTTTTCATAATTCTATCTTGGGTTATAATGACTATGTCATGGTGACTGTTTTTCCTGTTCCACGGCTGATAAATTAAATACCTTAATGTGTTTAGGATAAATTAATTTCAATCAACAACAACAACACACACACATGCATATCTGCCTTAGAAATGTAAGTTGTTTTGTTACAGCTTTTTTGTTTTTCTACTTTTATTATGTGGTTTAAGATAGCCAGCTGGCAGAATCATCAGTGTGTCAGACAAAATGTTTAGCAGTATTTCTTCTGGTTTTTTACATTCTGAGTTTAAATTCTGCTGAGAACAATTTTGCCTTTCATCCATTCAAGGCCAATAAAACAAAATACCAGCCAAGTACTAGGTCTGATGTAATCAACTAACCTTCTCCCACTAGAGTTGCTGGTTTTGCACCAAAATCTAAAACAATTATCAGTTTGTTTTGAAGGGACAGTTAATGGTCATGACCCTTGAAGATTGGGGGGATCAATGCTCTTAATGTTTCATTTAATCCAGCCATATCCAGCCCAAATATTCTACCTGCTTTATGTTAAAAATGGCCACATGCAACATCTCTTACCCACCTTACAATGTCATTCTAAAAATGTACCAACAGACCATTGGAGCTACAAGGCAATGTGTGATTAATTCAAAACCATATGAATAAATAAGCAATACATTTGACAAAGAAATCTGAATGCTAAAGGTTTAAATTATTCCGAGCTGATGGCTGCAGGACAGACATGTGCAAGGAAGCATTAGGCAGTGCAAGGCAAGGAGGTTGGACACAATATTGGTGATGAGTGAGTTAAGAGTGCTAAGTGGCAATGGCACAAAACTGGCCAGCAAGCCAGCCAACCAGTCAGATAGGGCATGGAGTGTCTTGGTGAATGATTTCATACCTATTTCTTTACTACCCACAAGGGGCTAAACATAGAGTGGACAAACAAGGACAGACAAAGGAGTTAAGTCAATTACATCGACCCCAGTGCGTAACTGGTACTTAATTTATTGACCCTGAAAGGATGAAAGGCAAAGTCGACCTCGGCGGAATTTGAACTCAACGTAATGGCAGACAAAATACCGCTAAGCATTTCGCCCGGCATGCTAACGTTTCTGCCAGCTTGCCACCTTAAATGATTTCATACCAATCAGTTGATTATCACCTACACTGGACATAAGCCAAGATGTTTCTGCAGGCAGCAGCATAACCGTCACACACATGAGAACAGCAATCAATTGTGGGTCTTACATGAATTTTCTTGAGGGTTAATAGTTGTAAAGGCTGAAATATTTTCTGACTCTGAAGAGAAAGGCCAGTTTTTGTGATGCAGTCTTTGCTATATTAAGGGGAAATCTAGGACAACCTTATCTAGTGTAATTTCCTTTTTTCAGACAGCAAAATATAATTTTAAGGGAATATAGATGCTATTACTAGTGGTGCAAGCACCATGTAGAGGCTGCCCTCTAAGCTCATAGAAAGATAAGCTGTTGTTGTTCTTGCTTAGCCTCATATTAAGCAAGCCTATGATCAAAGTTATGCCATCAATGACCATTTTATCTTCTTTTTTCCAAACAACATTTTATGATATGCCCTACATTCTAAAACAACACAGTATGATCTAAAGGAAGTAGCTGATGTTTCTAGCAGTTTTAATGACTATATAGAGGCTCCTTCATTGGTTGGCTCACAGCAAAGTGGGTTTTTCATCTCACCCCAAAAGATATAATTCTTCAAATTGTGCTTCTAACTCTTCTTTTTTGCTTCTTGTTCCACCCAAACCCTACACTAATTCTCCAAACAGTGTACTGTACTATATTTTATGTCTTGGAATTCTTTGAAACCATTTCTAGAATTTGCCGCCAAAAATACCCGCTTTTTATTTTAAATATATATTTCCTTCATTCTTTCCGTTTGTATTTTTATTTATTTAGTTAGTTATCTCTACTTATCTTCTTTTTTGTATGTGTTCATTTTTATTCTTTTGTTTTTCTTGAAATGTCTGGTATTGGGTAACCGTTTGCAAGCCCCATCACTACCACCACTCCTTCCCCCTTTACTACACAGATGGAGCATAAATGTAGCTTGTTGAAGAAAATTTCTGAAGGTGAGAGTAGTGGGATGTTTGGAGGAGGAGGAGGAAACTGAAGACAAAGAACAACAACAACAGCACAAAGTAGAAGATAGACAAAACAAGAAGACTTTAGAGGGGAAACAGAAAGAAAGAAGAAATAGCACAAAAACAGAATAAGTAAAATTAAATATTTTAAAATCTCCATCTTTGACCTGTTTTTGTGTGGGTGTTGTTTTCTTGTAAATTTTGAGTGTGTGTGTGTGTATGAGAGAGAGAGAGAGGGGCAGCAGACAGGCAGGCAAACAGACAGACAAAGCTAGAAAATGTCAGATAGACAGATAGATTGATAGATAGATAGATAGATAGATAGATAGATAGAGAGAGAGTGCGAGAGAGAGAGATGTGATACAAAACCAAAGTGTCAGACAAAGAAACTGAATGAGACAAAAGACAATGATAATGTATGAGACCAAAAGATAGTGTGTGTGTGAGAGAGAGAGAGAGAGAATTTGAAAGGTAACAGAAGACTGAAGCAGAAACAAAATGAAACAAAAAAATATTAGGTTAAATGCAGAGTTAGAGACAATTTGAAAAAGGCAGACAATTTTTTTTTTTCTTATGACCTTATCATATAAATGCATGGGTCAGTGCCTGGTGACCCTTGCTAGCCCACCCAAACTGATAAGATTGTTGTGACTAAAGTTCATTGTGAACATATATTGATTGACATCTACAGGAATAAAAAAAACACACAGGTAGGGATAGAATTCCAGAATGGTACAATTCTTAGGAAGTAGGTTGATAAAAGTGTTTTGTGTAGATTCTCTGAGATGATCCACAGTAGGAAAACTGAGAAGGGTAGCTATTGAAACACATGTGTGTCTGGATGGATGGCATATAGCTTGTGGTTCAGAGGCCAATGTAATAAGAGACAGGTGAGTGTTGGTGAATAAATCTTTACTAATCAGTCAATTGGTCTGTTTTTTTTTTTGTTTTTTTTTTTAATAGCTGAGTCAGAGAAGGAAAGAAAGTTCACAAGTTCAAAGCCTCTGTGACTGGTGGGAGGAAAGTAAGAAGTTATCATCAGACTGAAAACCTGACCCCCACCCCCACCCCCGAATGATTATTATTATTATGTGAGAGAGCAGTGCATGTCATCAAAGTGACACGGGTAAAATATATACCCATCATGACTACCCGTCTGATAAGGGTACACCAGGCACATGCATCACAACCATATGTGTGCAAAATGGTGATCTCATATCAAGATAAACAGTGCATGACCTTGCAGGCAGGGCCCAGTCAGAATTTTCTTTAGGTTGAGTAACCCATCCTGCTCGAAAGGTCCCTGAATAAGGATTGTTTAAGGATGGTGAACGAACCACCCATGTTCCCAAAGGTGAATAAACCCCAAAGAATTCCTCTCAACACACGGCTATGATGCTCCCCCACTACTTCTGCTCATGGTCAGAGATGCACATATCATCAGCCACTAAGGGACATGCTCAACTGGTTTAAGGTCAAACAAATGACAAGCAAATCTGTGGTATTGAGTAGAATATTTGCTGTAGCCCATCTTTTATACCAAGACAAAACAATGTACATGATAACACTTCCAATCAGTTAGGATCAGAAGCCATGAGAACTACTGTCTTGTACTGCATCAGGTCATTTATTATTATTATATAAGGAGCGCATGTGGGGTATTTGTTAGTGATAGCACTTCTGTTCACCATCTGTCACATGCCAAAAGCATGGATGCTTTTGAATAGTCAAGAAGAAAGGCAAAAAGACAGATAGATACAACACTCTTAAGTACATAATAGCCCAGCTATGGAAAATGAAGGTGAAGAGAGTGCCAATTATTGTTGGGTCCTTGAGAACAGTATCAGAAGGCATCAAGAGGAATATAAAGGAAATTGGAATAGAATGTCTAGTAGAACTGTTACAAAAGGTTTGCCCCCTTGGCATGGCCAGAATAATCAGGAAAGTATTAGATAGCTGAAAAGAGCAAATAGCATGGTACTGTAGGCTGTAGGTAGTAAGCCTGCTATGCATGCAAGACTCCAGGAGCTCCAACAAAACCTGTAATAAAGAGATTATAATAATATGAAGACTGACCACAGTTGTTATCCTAATATAGTATCAGCAGGTAATAGAATAAGGAGAAGGAAGTGGACCAGCAAAGAAAACAGAATAGTGATGCAGTGCTACTTAGAAAGTGAACCTAAGAGAAGGGTTCAATGGAAGTAGTTTACATGGGAACAACCTCAGGATTGCCTTAATGGATTTCACTAAAAGCATCTTGAAACCAAGAAGTGGTGTTCAGTTGTACAAACCAGAACAAGAAGAGTCCCTCTAGTGAGCTTCCTCACAGTTTTTGCCTTCCAGATTTTATTCACAGGGCTTTGGTCAACCCAAGGCTACAATAAAAGATACTTTCCCAATGTGCCATACAGTTGGATTGAACTTGAAATGTAGAAGTTCTTAACCTGCACAGCTAGACTTGTACCCATGGATGCTTTCTAAAATGTTTGTCTGTAATACCTTGTATATCAATGGTGCCTGAAATTTGAGTCATGATTGAGTTTTGTAGAGCATCAGTATCTGATATATATCCTTTCATTTGGTTCCTTATCTGCTTTTCAATGCTTGCATGGGTCACATGAAATTTGTTGAGGCAGATTTTCTGTATAACTTTCATGCATTTCCAAGCAAGGCAATATTTTGCTATGGCTGGATGTGTTTTTATAAGAAATTAGAAATGAATAACACCACTTGTATGTAGAGTAGTTTTGCAGCATAGAATATATTATGAGTTAGAGACATGGACAAAGTGAGAGAGGAGGAGAAGAGGGAAAGAGGGAGAGGTGAGAGAAAAATAAAACAAAGAAAAAAGGAACATAAACAGTGAGAAAGGAACAAAAAAAAAAGAAAAATAGAATCGAGTAAAGAGAGATAAAAAGGTAGAGAGACAGAGACAGAGACAAAATGTGAGAAAAATGTGATAAAAAGAGGGAGAGACTAAAATAACATCTGAGAGAGTGAGAGAGGAAGAGAGAGAGACAGAGAGAGTAAAACAAAATGAGAGAGAGAGAGGCTTGATATTTATCCTTTTTAGAACACATTTCTCCTGCAGCTTTTGTTTGTCTTTTTATTCCCATATGGATTAATATACAAGAGTACAATATCATTAATATTGATGATGGTGCTGTAATAAAGATAATAATAATAATAATTTCTTTTATTTAGCCACTGAGGACAATTCATTCATGCATACAAAATAAATTATGAAATGTTAAGATTAGGGAGTTATAAATAGGCATTGGGAAGGATAAACAAATTTTATAAAAATGAAGGGAAGTGGGTCAGAGATATTGTACAAAGAAAACACTTCAAAAATTTGTGTAAAAATAAAGATATATAAATAAATGATTGCAAAAGGAAAACGCAATGAATAAAATATTTAAAAAGCACTTATAGAAAAACTTTTGGGCGTGTCCGCCCACACAAATGGTAAGACCCTATTAGTGAAATAATGCCAGAGCATCCCTCTTCTTCTGCCTGCTACCATTTGTACTGCAGTCTGGTGCACCCAAGGAACCCACCAACATCTTCAGCATGTAATAGTAGTGTATTATTATTTTTACTAAAAATTTGTCATTTGGAGGTCTTCCATGCTGGTACAGATATGTGATACATGTTGAAAATGTCAGCTGCTTAAAGAAATTCTGAGACCTTGAAGTAGATGGAGCCTGTGGAAGAAGGACACCCAGAAAGACATGTGATGAATTGGTAAAGGCCAAACTCAAGGAGCTCAATATTACAAAAGAGAAGGAAAAGAATTACCTAGAGCTGAAGAAGAGCCATCTGCCTGTCTATGTATGGTAAACTGGTTGTTAAAATAATACTAGCAGTGATGGAAGCTGAGATTTATAAAATATCTACATTTAGGTCTCTTGCCTATTTTACTCCTATTCAATCTCCAACTTCTCTCTTCTTTACCCTTTCATCTATTACTTATCCTCTTGTATATTCAGTGTATCCACATCACCTTTGTAATGAGGAACGGCATTGGGTTTGTCCCTATTCAATCCCCCCTCCACATCACTCTTATCACTCTCCTTTTTTCCTTTGTTGCTTTGTTTTTCCTTTGAGCTACAAGGACACGAAGGATTATCTAAAGCAGTGGTTCCCAACCATTTCACAGTGGTCCCCAACCCTTTTATTTAAATGAGTTTTCTCACAGATCCTTTTTAATATGCTTATCCTTATGTGTATATATATATATATATATATATATATTTACGTTTATATATTTGTTTTGCAAGATTTTTGATGTGAAATTGTGTGTTGAAACAGATATTGTTGTATTTAGGAAATACACACAAATAAGAAAGAAGAAAGCAAAGGACCACTGATGCGGTCACAGGAGTGTGACGAAAGAACTCTGGCCAAAATAAGATTAAGATTAATGTAAAAAATGAATAACGCTGAAGCAAAGTAGCACCAAATATATAGTGTGTGTGTTTTTATTGGCTAAACTGGCAAAATGACCATTCCTAAATACAACAATATATATATTTAATTTTGAATTTAGTTCATGAACCTCCAGTACTACCTTTGTGAACAACCAGGTGTCTCTGGACCCCAGGTTGGGAACCACTAATCTAAAGCAATCATTCACAGTTGCTTTTTACCTACGGACCCTTTCATTACAACTTTATTCTGGTGGACCCCCATAGTCATTCAGTGTTCAAAAGCTAGTTTTCTAGATACTTCTTTCAAAATTACTATTCATTGCACATTAACTTGTGCAGGTTGAACTATGTAAAATGTTAAAGAAAGAAATCTTACTGTTTCTTGCAATAAATACATCTAAAGCAAAATTTTTTCATAGACCCTTAATAAATTACTGTGGGTCCCCTATTCACTATTTTACTTGCGTGGACTCCCAAGGGTCATGCAGACCCCAATTAGAACCACTGATCTAAAGCAACATTAAAGAGTTCTTGCAACAGTTTTTATACAGGGCTACTGCTCCCTGAAGCAGTCTAAAATAAAACAATTATCTATTAATATTCCTTTCTACTCACAAAGCCCAGAATTTTTGAGGAGAGGGCCAGTTAATTAGATCAACCTCAGTATGCAATTGGTACTTAATTTATCGACCCCGAAAGGATGAAAGGCAAAGTCAACCTCAGCGGAATTTGAACTCAGGACGTAAAAACAGACAAAATACCGCTGAGCATTTCTCCCGGCATACTAATATTTCTGCCAGCTTGCCACCTTAATAATCTATTAATATTAAATCAAATATAATATAAAATGAAAATTAAAAATACATACAAATTATAAAAGGAAATGAAATAAATATTAAATATAAAGACATGAAAAGTATAAAATAAAATATCAAATATCAAATATTCATACGTAATAATAAAATGAAAATGCTAAACCAAAAAATATTTGTTCAAGTTTATATATTTTTTCCCATTAAATAATTATCTTAATTTTTATTAGGAAGTTTAATTCTTGTCTTATGGCTTTATATTATCTCTATATATTTTTTAACCAGATTTTATTTTTTTACCATGATTTCATCTTTTTCAATTTTCTGTTTAATGTCATTCATGCAATTATTTAATGCCTTGACAGATTTTGTTGTTGTTGTAGTAGTAGTAGTAGTAGTAGTGGTGGTGGTGGTAGTAGTAGTAGTAGTAGTAGTAGTAGTAATGCTGGTGGTAGTAGTAGTAGTATTAGTAGTGGTGGTGGTGGTAGTAGTAGTGGTAGTAGTAATGGTGGTTGTGATGTTGGTGATAGTGGTTGCAGGTGTAGTAGTAGCAGCAGCAGCAGCTATGGTGTAGTAATGGTGGTGACACGATTGTAATGGATGTGGTGGTATATTTCATATTGTGGTTGTGGTGATGGTTGAAGATGGAGGTTGTAATTGAAATTAAATGATGTTGTTAGTGGTAGGTTCGATGATTAATAATTGTTGTTGTTGTTGTTGTTTAGCCTCAGACCAACCATGATTTAGCAGATTTATGTTTGAAAACATTCCAGTTGTGACCATCCCAGCTTTTTCGAGGTATCCAGGACCACATTATCAAATATATTATTCCCTTATTTAAGACATTAGGGTGTGATCTGAGGGTATATGACTGCTATTTACAGCAGATTGAGGCTCACTTTTTTCTTCATATTTCTATACGTTATTGTTGATGTTGTTTTTCTTCTCATAAAAATTATTCCTCCAAACTCTTCATGTTTTTCATTTTCAATCTCTTTGTATGAGCATTAATTACCTTTATTTTTTTAACCTTTAATTTAGTAAGAAATTATATCATTTGCTTATTTGTATGAATTTGTACACAAATATACATGCTTACACACACACACACACGTATGCACACACACATGCACACACACATACACACACACACACATACACACACACACACACATACACACAACAACAACAACAATATATACAACTATATTTTACAAACTTAATGTTTTTCTAACAAAACTCTGCTTTCACTAAATATAGTAGCTCATCTGAAACTAAGTATTTTTGAGTCTGTATTTTCAAAACATTCCATTTCACATCAGTTTGTAAAAACAAGATCTGAAAAGTATAACTATTTGCTCTACACTTATATTTAATTATATATAGTCTATTTTGGATTTTTAGTCTCCTTAATCTTTGTATACATATGTATGTGAATATGTAGGCATGTATGTGTGTCTGTGTGCTTGTGTAAACATATATGTGCGTGTGTGTGTGTATCATCACCATCCTTTTACATCAGGTTCTTTATGTTTGCATGGATTGGATGAATTTCTCTACATGTTGCCAAGCGTTACAATCCTTCAATGTCTAGCATACACAAGCAACAGAGAAAACCAGCCATCTTGGTTGTGTAACGCTTTTGGCAAGATTTTTATAACTAAATGCTCTGACTATCACACAACTTTGGGTACATTTTATCATGCTATCTTCACTACAGATGTTGTTTTCAAGAAGATGAAAGATTACTCTCTATGTCCTCTGTGGCCACTGTTATTTCCTTCTTTGTATATATCTATATATATATATATATATATATATATATATATATATATACAAGACACTTCCTTGTATATATATATATATCACCGTGACCGACCAGGCTATCAGATGTTGCTACACATCGCTGGTCACAATGCGTTTCGCATTGTTTTAGCCTTCAAATGACCCCACCTCGCTTGCTAAGTGAACAGGTCAACAGAAGAAAGTGTGAGAGAAAGTTGTGGCGAAAGAGTACAGCAGGGATCGCCACCACCCCCTGTTGGAGCTGTGTGGAGCTTTAGGTGTTTTCGCTCAATAAACACTCACAACGCCTGGGAATTGAAACCGCGAGTCCACTGCCCTAACCACTGGGCCATTGCGCCTCCACACACATACACACACACACACACACACACACACACAGAGAGAAGACACTTCTGCTATAGCAGAAGACACTCAAAGTATCATACAGTAGGACTGAACCTGAAACCATGCAGTTGGAAAGCAAGCTTCTTAACCACACAGCTATGTCTAATGCATAAGAACACACAAAAATGTGTATAACAGATGCAGACAGATTAGTGCTCAGACCAGGTTGTATGATATTTGTGTGCAAAATGTGATACATCATAATGAAACATGGGCATTCAATGGAAACGATGAGTAAAGGCTGGCAAGAAATCAACAAGCATGCCCTGCTGAATGTGTAATGTTAGAGTGCATGAATGGTGAAGAATAAATGAACTAAGAGGAAAGCTGTATATTACAGGAATGAGATGCTGTGTGCAACAGAGAAGACTGTGTTGGTACAATCATATGAAGCATGTGGAAAATGACAATTGTGTAAAGAATTGCCAAGTGATCCACATGAAATGATCCTCTAGGAGAAGATTATTGAGGAAGATACATGGGAAGTGGTGAAGGCTGAATACAAAAGACTGAACATCACAAAGAAGGTATCAAAGGCTAAACAGTAACAACAGCTGTATTTTTTTTTTGCCTTCATCTAGTGTATTAAGTCATCAAGGGAACCTCTACATAGCTGCTTGGCCTACTAAAAAAAGTAGCCACTTATATTTCATATCATTCCTTTATTATCTTGAATAAAGAAAGAACATTAGATGAATATATAATCAGGTGCAGGCATGGCTCTGTTCAGTCCCCAATAATGTGGGTTTGTGTTCAGTCCTACTGTGTACCAACTAGAGCAAGTGTTTTCCACTGTAGCTCTCAGGTTGACCAAAGCTTTGTCAGTGAATTTGGTAGATAGAAAGTGAAAGTAGCCCATCATGTATGTGTGCATGTGCATGCATGAATCTATGTGTTTGTTCACACATACAATGTGTGAAAGTCACAAGCAATGAGCAGTGTTGCTGCTGTCATTTTTCTTATCAACAAATGTTCTACGTACCTTTGAACACATGTGAAATAGATCCTTACTTGAAAAACAAATGATAATTAGCAACAGGAAGGATATCTGGCTGTGAAACAATACCTCAATAATATATTCATCTAACCCATGCTAGCAGGGAAAAAAGAGATGTAAAAGCAAATGAACGAGTTAGATAAACAATGAGGTGTCACAATTAAAATATATTTTATCATTGGGTTATTTTGATGAAGAGTGAGATGGAGCTAAACAAAAACAACAGCTTCTGTGAACACCTACTATTTACACTCACATGCTTGGACACACACACACACACACAGAATTCCCTTTTCATTTTGACAGACTGATGTCTATTTTATGTCCTCCATATTGGGAGAGGATCGTTGTCAAAGACAGGAAGTTGTAAAGAAGAAACAAATAGTTCTTCTGTCCTGAACATTAAGCACCCACATCTTTCAACCATTGAAACTCTAGAAAGAACACTTCATCACTTTTTTAACCATAGGAAGGATCTTATTTCATGTTGGGACTGTAACTGTGGCAGGTACTACAATGAAATAGCAATAGTGACGGAGATAGTGATGGTAGTGATTGTTGTTGTTGTTGTTGTTGCTGCTGCTGTTTTGTCCCACTTCTAACATAGGCATAAGGCCACGAATTAAGTGGGAGGGCACAGACAAATCATCTGCAGTATCTAACTGGTACCTATTTTATGAACTAGAACCAATAGGCTGTCAGAGAAAATGTCATGCAGTATTTAGCCCTCCTATTTACATTCCTAGTTCAAATTTCACCAAAGTCAACTTTTGCCTTTCATCTTTCTAGGACCGATGAAATGAAATACTAGTTAAGTACTCTGTATTGATTTAATCAAAATAGCTGGCCTTGTGCTTCAATCAGAAACCATTATCAGTGAGCTGGCATAACTGTTAGAGAGATGGAAAAATTGTTTTGCAATATTTGTTCTGGTTCTTTACATGTGCAGAAAAGAGGGTGGGACTGGTGGGGTAAAGAGAATAGACTAATAATAATAATAATAATATAATAGCCAGCAGGAGAAAGAGAAGGAGCAGTTGTGCATACATATATACACATTATGCTTCCAGACTCCCAGGTTCATTGAAATGGGTGTGTCTTCTTGAGAATTACATATTCTTTTTTACTGTAGGCACATGGCCCGAAATTTTTTGGGGGGGGGGGGGGGGGGAGAAGTTGATTAGATCGACCCCAGTATGCAACTGGTACTTAATTTATTGACCCCGAAAGGATGAAAAGCAAAGTCGACCTTGGCGGAATTTGAACTCAGAACATAAAGACAGATGAAATACTGCTAAGCATTTTGCCCAGTGTGCTAACTTTTCTGCCAGCTCACTGCCTTTGAGAATTACATATTGCCTACCCTATGTACAATGCATTGCATAAGGTGGAGGTTGTAGATGGATTTGTTGGTAATTATATGAATTTATGCATTTTCGGTGACACTACTGACAAGCGTCAACCTCCTCTTAAGCACCTTGGTCAAAATCATAAACTATGTATTTAGCAGAGTTATGGGCCTCAAATTATCGATGATGTCCATCTTGTTCCTATTCTTTCTACACAGTACTGTTCCTCTCTGACTCACAGAATTAGGAATTCTCCTGTTCTGATGAATACTGAAGTCAAGACTGCAGCAAACAAGTCTGGCATTTATATGCAAAGCTCATATGGCAGACCTGTAAATATGACAATTTTCCCTTTACACAAGCACATAAGGCTTTGCATGACTCAGCATCAATTATCAGCTGTTTTCAGCACTCCACCACTATCCCTGGTGAGAGTCACAACAAGTGTTCACATGAGCTATGAAAGTCAACATCATTGGCCCACCATTTATCCCAAAAGTAAAAATGCTGTTCAAAAATTGCATGCATATTCCTAGAATTGAAGAGCACATGTCCATAAAATACCACACTGTGGTCTTGTCACGTTACACCTTTGTTATTTCGGCTCATCAAACAGCCATTGCTCCCTTACAAAAATGAATATGTACATAGCTCTGACAATACAAACCCTCATGTTTTCCATTAAAGAAATGGTCAGTCAAGTGCCATCTTTATAACAAGCATGGTAGCCATGGCAGCACAGTATGCTACCAACACCTATTCTAGGCTGCTAAATATCTTTCCCTCAATCAATTTTTCTGTCATTGACTGTTTGCTAAACCCTATTGATTCTTCTCTAATAGCACTCTTGAGGGAAAACCACCATTTGCTGTGACAATCAACCCCCTTCAACTTCCATCAGCTAATCTGATTACTGTAGGCATTTTGCATTGAGAATGACACATTTAGCTTCCAGTAACTGAGTCTGCCTATGTGTCTTATCTAGGTTGACTATGTAGATCACAAAAGTCTGTTTTGGTAAAAAAAAGACCCCACAAAACTGTGGATGCCCTCCACTAACTTTATCTGCTGACCTAACAAAAACTCATACAACCTGGATGATCCACTTTAATTTGTCCAAGTCCACATTAGCACATTTGAGAAATTCATTTGGTACCTATCAGACCACTGGAACTGTTTGAGCATGGGAGACTTTTCCATCCCTTCCTCTATTGGTTACTTCCATACACCTTCAATGTGTTTCTAAGATGCTAGTCCAATCACCCGCTAATATTAATGAACAAGATGTTTGCAAGAATGTTTCTACATGCCCGAAGAAGTCTTGTCAAAACCTGACCCATTCATGGTATAAATGGATACTAGTTTGAAGGCACTACCTTCAATGCTGTTCATGTCCAAAACCACTACCAGCTGTATTTATCTCTCTGAAACAGGACTGCCACCACCACCCCAACCAAATCAGACCTGCACCTGATAATTGATCAGAAGGAATGTGACTGCAATTCACTGATAGCTATCACATCAATATTAAGTGATCTAAGAACATTAAGCAAGTGATGTTGTTTCCTGGATGTTTCCATGTCACATGCATTTGTACAATCTAGTCTTAGTGTGGTTGTTAGGTGAAGAAGTGGAAAATAGCATTTATATTTTATTTGGAATTAACAAGTAAACTGGCTTTTATATGCAACAAACAAATTATGAACCATTTTCTCTATAAAAATCACTTAAACCTGTTTACAAGAGACATAATTCTGTTGGGGAACCAACAAAAAATTATTCATGAATTCATCCAGGATATAATTAGGAGTATGGTACTAGATGTATATGCCAAAGATTCTATTAGAAGAAGCAAATTAACTAAAACTGAGAATATTGAATTTGATTCAGTCACTGAAATCAGAGAATTAGACCCAAAACTCTCATACAAATATTAAAGAATAAAAGCAACACATAGAAATGAAGAGACGATTAGAAAAGTATACAATGGAACAGTCAGGCTAACACTGCAAACTGAACTTAATACCAGAAGTAAGAAAATTGATGTAATAACATTTTCAGGTGACATTTTGGTGTTTCACTGTTCTCATATAATTAATTTACACCAGTCATAGACCAGTAGTCTGACATTTATTTTGAAGATATAAGACAAAATTGAAAAGAATTTCCTTGCTCATTTGCTTGACATCAGACAAATTGAGCAGCTAACCTACTCAGTTTCTTTTCCAATAGACACTGAGATAACAAACCCAAAACTGAAACAACTCCTAGGAGTCTCAAACCATGAGACTTTTGTTAAGCTGAATAAGAAATCTTAGCAATGTACCAGTTCTATCAGTTTGAAAACACTGTCTGGAACCACAGAAGCAGTACTCTGATAAAATATTAACTCAGAGACTTTCATTCAATGTTATTTTCAACAACACCGAACCATCTTTGTTCAGCTAGTCTTTATGTGGGCTGCGTCTTAAATGAATAAATCCCCAAATTTCTTTTATATTATTTCATAGCCTACTGCAATTCCTAAACTTGCAGTTTTACTTCATTGTGAAATTTTTAAAATATACTTCAAAAGGCATCAAAATTCTGTTTACTCAGGGTGCCGGAAAACCTAAGGCCAGCTTTGGTCACATAGTACATAATTCTACGCAAAGAAATAGATGAAACAACAGAAACAAGCAAGCAAACCTCACAACAAAACAAAACAGACGCTGCATACAATCAAAATTCCATATAAAGAAAGATAATATTGAACATGCCTCAGGCCTTATAGAAATGCACTTAGTATTGCAACATAAACTAGCATGAAACTGCTGAAAGCAAATTAAGGTAAATAATTTAACAAGATCCAGGTATAAATGGACATGTTGAGAGTAATCGGAAGTTATTCTCTCTTTACTCTTGTTAAGCAGGATGAATGTCACCATTCCAAGCAGTCATAGATCTTTCAGTCACACAAATGAAAATACATTAAGAACACACACTAAAAAGTACCAGTCAAAAAAACATAAATAAAAACAAAAAAAAAACACTCAAGCTCAGCAGGAAAGTGGTTTGGAAAGATTGGAGTGGGTGAGATTGACGTAAGTAATTTTCTGACAAATCATGTTGATGGTTTTAAATCCAAGCAGAATGCAGAGTGAATTTCAAATGATTGCTAATAAGCATTATGTATGATTGTGTGTGTGTGTGTAGGTGTGTGTGTGTATGTGTGTGAGTGAGCATTAGATAGTATGATATAATGTGGTAGGA
>NC_043002.1:24388552-24466052 GCF_006345805.1 Octopus sinensis | reverse complement strand
TCATGTCATCAAAATTCTCTAGGCTTTCTCATAATTTCGATGCTATACACATCCATTTCACTGTAAATTCATAATTTGTTAAAAGGGTTCTGTTGAAGTTTGTTCATATGTCTTAACCTGAAATTATTCTTGAGTTCGATTTGTTATGCTCTCAGATTGTATACTGGTAGTATTAAAAACCAACATTTTTTTACTTGAAAAAGTTCACCATGGTCTATATTCTGAATCGGCTTATATGCCAGCATATATGGTATATATTATCATTGTATTGATCCGTTTGTTGTTACACACCACTGGTCACAGTGCACTTCATCACATTGTTTTAGATTTCGAATGATGCTGCCCCATTGGCTAGGAGGGCAGGCCAACAATCCCCAGGAACAGAGTACCAGTTTATAACTGGGTTATCAATCTACAGTTCTGTGTGTGTGCGTGTTTGTGTGCGGGTGTGTGCATGTGTGTGTGTGCGAGTGCATGTATGCGTGTGCATACACGTGTGTGTGTATGTGTATTAATCTCCATATCTTGACAATACATGATAGTTATAAATAAATGTTATGGTCATTGTAAGTAGTATTCTTCATTTATAGCCTGTCATGAATACACGTCTGGTCATGAGGAAATATTACCTTGCTTGTGTGTGTGTGTATATATATATATATATATATATATATATATATATATATCATCATCATCATCGTTTAACGTCCGCTTTCCATGCTAGCATGGGTTGGACGGTTCGACTGGAGTTTGGGAAGCTAGGAGGCTGTACCAGGCCCCAATCTGATCTGGCAGTGTTTCTACAGCTGGATGCCCTTCCTAACGCCAACCACCCCGTGAGTCTATGTATATATATATATGTAAACAGCTCAGCAAACTGTATCTCACTTGTGTTTCATTTTTAGCTTTCTTTCTGTGATTGGATGCCATTTCTAATACCAATCACTTTACAGAGTGAATTTTTTCATGTTACCAGCACAAGAAATATTGTCATGTCTTCAATAAGACTAAAAGTCCTCTAAATCCAACACATGATAGGCTGTAGAAGGTGTGTTTTTCCACTCATACTAGTGAAGTAGATGTATTATCAACAAAGGATCGTCTAGACTCCATGTGCCTAGTCACTTCCCAGTTGCTTTCCACAGTGTTCTGGGTGAGTCTATTTTACTGTGTTAGCAACAATAGAGGGTTTGCTACTTACACTGAAAGTTTGAGAGTCCTACTATTCTGAAATGCATTCATCCACTCAAGGTGATATAGCTGTGACAGAAGCGACAGAATGATGATAGAAACAGGATGAAAGGGATCAGAGAGTAGCAGAAGC
Source organism: Octopus sinensis (assembly GCF_006345805.1). Classification (NCBI taxonomy): domain Eukaryota; kingdom Metazoa; phylum Mollusca; class Cephalopoda; order Octopoda; family Octopodidae; genus Octopus; species Octopus sinensis. The sequence goes on along the minus strand of NC_043002.1, from coordinate 24,464,728 downwards.
AGTGAGAGTGATGGCTAGTAACAGAAGTAGATTAGATGAATGATGGGCATGAATAATGGGTATCACTACCAGGTGGTCTAAGAGGGTAGGGAGTATGGGAGGAGGTTATGGTAAATATGCCTCAGGATAGGTGATGTGTGTATGTGTGTGTGTGTGTGTGTATGCATATATATACATGAACATGTATGTATGTATATATGTATATATATATATATATATATATATATATATATATATATATATATATATACATTTATACACACATACACATACATATAAACATGCACACACACAAACACACACACTCAAATAAATACACTCGCATACATATATATCATTAGATATAGCTAGATGTATAATTTGAGGATCCACAATTCTAGAAAGGAATGCAATACATTTGGAATGTAGAGTATATTTATTTTACTGTGAACAATATCTTACAGGCTGCACTCTCATTTCACTATTTACATATGCCTTCAGAGATATATTACATCCTCCTCTCCCCCTCTCTCTCTCACTCACTCTCTCTCTCTTTCTCACTCTCTCTCTTTCACACACACACACCACATACACACATCACATACACACATACACACATACACACACACACACACACACACACACACATGAGGTTGAGTCAAAAAGTAATGTAAAAAAAAATTGTATTACTTTCTGATTTAGCTTCATATAAAAAAAACAAAAAAACACTGATGGTGTCATGTAAAAGGTACTGGTGTTAGTGGCACATAAAAAGCACCCTATACACTCTGTAAAGTGGTTGGCATTAGGAAGGACATCCAACTGTAGAAACCATGCCAAAACAAGCAATGGAAACTGACTTAGTGGTTTAGCAAAAAAGACTGTTTGAATAAGTAAATGACTTTAAAATAAGAACTTGGATCAATTTCTTCAAACAAATCTTTCAAGGCAATGCTCTAACATAGCTGCATGGCAATGACTGAAGCAAACAACAGAAAGATAGAAGAAATAGATAACAAACCTATACTATCTGATAAGGAGAATGATAAAATGTAACGATAAACGTCACCCTTTTCAAGCCTAGCCAGGTTCATGGGCCTGGTTTCTGTGGCATAAAATAATGCATCAGTCAAGTGTTGGGGTTAACATAATTGATTGCACCCCACCACCTCCAAAATTTCTGTTCTTGTATTTGTTGCAGAAATTATTAAGGAGCTGGATTGGGAGATTAGTTAGAGCATCAGTAAAAATGCTTTACAGTATTTCTTTAGACCTGTTACTTTCTAAGTTCAGCCCAGACCTAATCCAGTCCAGATCAAATTTGTCTTTCATCCTTCAGGAGTCAATAAAATAAAGTTACCAGTCAAGAACTTGGTAACTTGGATTGATATAATTGACTAACCACTACCCCCAAAATTTGTGACCTATGTTAGAAATTATTATAATTGTTGTTGTTGTTGTTGTTGTTGTTATTATTATTAATTAATTAATTAAGGCAGCATGAAGACAGTAAAATTGCAGAATTATTAGCATGCTGGGCAAAATGCTTAGCAGCATTTTGACTGTTTCTGTATTCTAAATTCAGATTCCACCTGGGTCAACTTTGCCTATGCCTTTCATCCTTTTGGGATTGATAAAATAAGTACCAGTTGAGCACTGGGGTCAATATAATCAAATTACCCCTCCCCTAAAATTGTTGGTCTTGTGCCAAGATTTGAAACCATTATTAATTAATGCAACAAGCTGGCAGAATCAATAGAATGATGGACAAAATGCTTGGTTGCATTTCTTTTGGCTCGTTACATTTGGAGTTCAAATTCTGTCACGGTCAACTATGCATATTTAAGGTTCATAAGAGACCCTTTCAGGATCAAATAAAATAGGTGCCAGTTGAGCACTGGAACGGATACAATTGACTTATCCTTACACCAAAAGTTGTTGGCCTCATGCCAAAGTTTGAAACTATTATTATTATTATTATCTATTATTATTATTATTATTATTATTATTATTATTATTATTATTATTATTATTATGTGAGAGAGCAGTGCATGTCATCAAAGTGACACTGGGGTAAAATATATACCCATCATGACTACCCATCTAATAAGGGTTCACCAGGCACATGCATCACAACCATATGTGCCAACATGGTGATCTCATATCAAGATTAACAGCGCATGACCTTGCTGGTGGGGCCCGGTTAGAATTTTCTTCTGGTCGAGTAGCCCATCCCACTCAAAAGGTCCCTGAATAAGGATTGTTTAAGAATGTTGAATGACCCACCCATATTTCCAAAGGTGAATTATCCAAACCTCTAAGAATTCCTCTCAACACACGGCTATGATGCTCCCCCACTACTTCTGCTCATGGTCAGAGATGCACATATCGTCAGCCACTAAGGGACATGCTCAACTGGTTAAGGTCAAACAACTGACAAGCAAATCTGTGGTATTGAGCAGAATATTTGCTGTAGCCCATCTTTTATACCAAGACAAAACAATGTACATGATAACACTTCCAATCAGTGAAAATCAGAAGCCACGTGAGCCACTGTCTGGTACTGCATCAGGGCATTTATTATTATTATTATTATCATTATTATTATTATTATTATTATTATTATTATTATTATTATTATTATTATTCAGTAGTATATTTTTTATAGCGTGCTTTCACTTCACTACCGAGTGCAGCTCTGTGTGCCTTGGGTATGTGCTGTGATTTGTTGTGATGCTCTGATGGTTATTGTATGGAAAGTGTTCTGCGTAGGATGTGTGCAGTGCCTAGTAGTGCAATTTTCTGTATGTTATATGTGTTTGTAAGTCCTGGTGTTTTTGTTATGTATTTGTCTGAATATTTTTTTATCATGCCTAATGCACCTACTATGATAGGAATTGTTTCTGTTTTTAGATTCTGGTTACCTCTATTTCCAGGTCTTTGTATTTTGAAAGTTTCTCCATTTCTTTTAGAGACACGTTGTCATCTGCCAGTATTGATACATCAATTAGATAACATTTTTTTTCTTCCTGATCTCTGACAACTATATCTGGTCTGTTGGCCTTAATTTCTCTATCTGTGTGTATTGGCATATCCCAATTATCATTATTATTATTATTATTATTATTATTATTATTATTATTATTTATTATTATTATTATTATTATCATTATTATATTATTATTATTATTATTATTACTCAATTTGACTCAGGATTGGTCTTATTCCTGATGGAAATTATGTACGTAGCAGGTTACAACCTGTTACCTTAGATTTCCACATGATTTTAGCAAGACATCAAGTGCTCAACACCCTTCTGGTGATCTTGCCAGCTCATAAGAGGCAAACCTTCTGTAGAAGTTCTACAGGACATTCCATTCCAATTTCCTTTAATCATTTGTCTATGTCATTACTCATAGTCCCTGATGCATCAACAATCACAGGTAAAACTTTTACAGATTTCAAATTCCAAATCCTTGCAATCTCAAATTTTAAGGGGTTGCATTTTTTAAACTATTCCTCTTCTTTGTTCACCATCTTGTAATCAAATAAACACCATCATCATCATCATCACCACCACCACTACCATCACCATCAACATCATCACCATCATTATCATCATCATCACCATTGCACACATTTTCCTCGGTATTTGCTATCTAATTTCATAGGTAAAATATGAATTGAGTTTCTTTGAAATACAAAACATTTCTGTTTACTTCCAGCATTCAATCAGCAGATAGATTTCATCAATAACAGTCCCTTTTTATTCCTTCCACTGCTAAATCAACATTTATCAATGAAGTTCAATTAATATTTGTTTGTAATAATGTAATGCTTTCATTAACCATTAATTTTGAGTCTTGCCTTTCACACTTCATTTCAACAATCTAATTCAAATTGCCATCGGTGAATGAATATGACTCTTTGCATATGTATGTATATATGCATGCATGCATGTATGTATGTATGTATGTATGTATGTATGTATGTATGTATGTATGTATGTATGTATGTATGTATGTGTGTATGTATGTATGTGTGTGTATGTATGTATGTGTGTATGTATGTATGTATATGTGTGTGCTTGTGTGTGTGTGTGTGCAATGTGTGTGTGCATGTGTGTATGCATATATATACTTATATATACATATATATATACTAACAAATCTACCCATCTACGATGGAGTCATAAACTGAGGGAGGGAAGCCATAACAGCAGTATGTATTGAGAAATGTGTAAATGGACTTCATAGATTTACTGAACGATGTCTTAGAGAAATCACATTATTGTTGGTGATACAGCATTCTATTGCAGTTATATGACTAAGTGACATGTGATGACGATTCACTCCTGAATTGAAATAGGCTTTCAGCCTCTGTATCATGAATGGTTATGTGGACCACTCCTAACAAAAGCCAGAGCTTACTTCAACCACTACATAAAAAGCATTAAGAAAAAATGTCATTTAGATATAGTTATATTTTAGTTGTTTACACTATTTTATGCTTGTTTATACTCTTATACATTCAAAATTCACAAATTTCCTTATTTAAATTATGAATCATATTCCTTTCAATAATATCAATATGATTACAAAATTTCTTTGTAGATGATATTTTCTGTTTGGTCGACATTAATTTTCAAATTACTGGAGCCTGTTGCTCTACTCATAGCCACATATAACTGGCCATGTGTAAACATTGGAGTGGGTAAAAATACACCTACATGATCTAAACCCTGGCCCTGTACTTTGTTTGCCGTAAATGTATGAGCAGAATCTTTAGGGTTGCAAAAAATCAAACTAAGACTTACCTCTCACTGTTCTATGTGAATAATGTCTGGATGTTCTGGTACCATGGGTTATTTTGATTGATAAAACTGAGATGTAAACAACAGCTGCTTTGATTAGCCATTTCAAATCTTGCTTGAGACTGACACACTTCAATAACCACTAAATAATCACACACACTTTTTCTATTTTATTTTCGCTATTAACCGTCCTCGCAACCCCCTTCATATCTATGATGGAGCCACAAACTATACAATGAAAATCCAGAGTTACTTGCAGTCAGTGAATTTTTAATAAAAATGCGAAGGTGGTTTATCAATTCAAAACTTGATATCCATGAAATAATTATACTTTCTGATTTTTTTATGCTAAAAATCTCCCTGACGACCGTCTTTGTAATCCCAAGAAATATAACCATTGGTCCAGCTGTGTGGCCATAAAGAGGGAACAGCCAAAGAGACAGACAGACAGATGAACATAATACCCATTATAGTAAGATAGCAAATCTGCCCATCTACGATGGGAAGGGGGAATACAGGGATAATATCACAAATCTAAACCCTCTAAATTCACAAACTATACAGTGTATATATACATACATATATATTTATATATATACACACACAAACAGGGTACGTAAGTATTTGAGGACATACCTTTTTTGGGTCATTGCTGCATTTCTGCTAACTCTGTATAATTTTTGTTCCAGAAAGTAATAACAGCAAACCTTCAGCTTACTCAAGAAATGAAGAGGCATGTTATTATTGTGGTTATAAAGGATGAGCATACCAATGTAGAAATATGTGGATTTTTAAAAGTTGCCAGATCTTTCATCTACAAAGTTTGTAAGGAGCTAGAAACAGAAGATGGAAATATATCACCTGTATCAAAGTATAAAAAGCATTCTAAATGCTCTGAAATCATCAGAACACTTGAATGTATCCAGCAAGTTCAACAGATTACAATTGATTACAATCCCAGAAAGTCCATAAAGTCAATTGCAAAAGATTTCCATGTCTCAGAAGGAACAGTCAGATATGTCCACAAAGACATCAGATATAAGTCTTATATGATGACAAAAAGTTAATTTGTCTGAAAAAACAAAGAAAATCACTACATCGGATCTAAAAGCCTCTTAAACAAACTGAAAAATCCAGCAGAAGACGATTTGATTTGGTTTTTCTCAAACGAGGAAAACTTTGACCAAGATCGAAAAGTTAACAGAAGAAATGACAAATGGTTATATGCGGACCCTTCTGAAGTTCCAAGTATTATGCATACAAAATTTCCTGCAACTGTCATGGTTTTAGGGGTTATCAGCAATGAAGGACATGTGATGCCTCCTTACTTTTTCCACAAAGCCTTAGAGTTAACTCTGCAGCCTACATTGGGGTCCTGTAAATAATCGTTAAGCCCTGGATAGACAGTGTATGCAACAGAATGCCATGTGTGTTTCAGTAAGACTCTGCACTATCACACATGTATAGTAACACAGGAATAGATAGCTGAGAATTTTCATGATCACATAACCATTAACATTTGGCCTCCTAATTCCCCAGATCTCAATCCATTAGACTATTACATGTGGAATGTTGTTGAGAGAGAGGTCAATGAACACACCCACAACACCAAAGATTCATTGAAAGTTGCCATAGTCAGAGTAATGTTCAAATTGAACCAGGACCACTTGATTCAAGCATGTAGATGATTTAGATCTCATATAGAAGTAGTTGTTGAAGCTGAAGGTGGCTCTATTGAATAACATTGTAGAAAAGAATGTTTATTTTTATCCTCATAGCATTTTTGATAAAGTTATTATCTATTATTATTATATGTTCTTTTTTATAAACATAAATCTGTCCTCAAATGTCTTATATATATATACATATATATATATTAGGTTATCAAGAAAGTTCTTGCGGTTTTTAACCTTTAAATTCAGATGCACATATCTTGGCTCAAACAAAGCTTTATTAATAGAAATATACACCATCAGATTCAACACACTTTTACCAATGCAAAACAAGTTTATTTATGCCATTAGCATAAGAATGGTAGAGATGAAATCGTTGAAGGCGTGTTTGACATTGTCTTGGTTTTTGAAGCATTTCTCACACAGGAAGTTGTCGAGATGCTTGAAAAAGTGGTAGCTGGTAGGTAAGAGGTCTGGTGAGTATGGCAGATGAGGCAGAGTTTCATAACCCAATTCGTTTAACTTCTGCAGGGTCAGTTGTGTGAAGTGCAGCCGAGCATTGTTGTGGAGAAGAATTGAACCTTTTCTATTGACCAATGCTGGCTGTTGTTGTTGGAGTTTCTTATGCATTTCATCCATTTGCTGAAAGTACTTCTCCGCCATAATGGTTTCACCTGGATCCAAAAATCTTTGATGGAAGAGACTGGCTGCAGACCACCAAACAATCACCATGACCTTTGGTGCAACTTTGGCTTCAGGAAGTGCCATGGAGCTTTGTCAGCATCCAACCACTGAGATGAGCATTGCCGGTTGTTGTAAAGAATCCACTTTTCATCACAAGTCACAATCCGGTCAAGAAATGGGTAATTTTTGTTGCGTAAAAGAGGGGAAGATGACACTTCAAAACAGCGTTCATTTTGGATGTCATTCAATTCATGCAGTACCCATTTCGCAAGTATTTTTGTTTTTCCAATCTCTTTCAAGTGGTTGGAAACTGTCGTATATGTTACATCGAATTCAGAAGCAAGCTCTCGAACAGTTGTGTGTGGATTGGCTTCGACTAAGGCTCTTAGTTGATCGTTGTCAACATGCGATGGCCAACCACTACGCTTATCATCTTCAAGACCCTTGTCACCACCATGAAATTTCTTGAACCACCATTGTGCTGTACGTTCATTAGTGGTTCCTGGGCCAAATGCATCATTGATATCGCGAGCTGTTTTAGCAGCTTTTCAGCCTAGCTTGAACTGGAATGAGAAAATTTTGCAAATTTGCTTTTTGTCCATGTTGTATTCAACATTCCAGAAAAAATGTGGTAATTTTTCAAAAAGAAAAGGAGTAACATGATTAGATAGAGTGAAGAATGGCCTTTAAAATGATATATAAAGTCAAAGTAATTTAATGCAAATTAATTTGAAAATACATCATTTAAAACCCCAAATTAAAAATTCCACAAGAACTTTCTTGAAAATCTAATATATATATATACATACATACATATATGTATGTATGTATATATATATATATACATATATATATATACACACACATGTATATATATATATATATATATGTATGTATATATATAAATATATATGTAAATATACATACATACAGACACACATATAAGCCTACAAGGTTACCTCTATGTTGTTACCTGGCCTACTAAAAATAGCAACCATATCTCCCTCAAACCACATCCTACACTTAACAAAAAATAGAAAGATACATTTGACATTGCCATCTTAGATGCATTTTGTCTATGTTATAGAATAAGGGATAGTGGTCCCTGATATATCAAATGGCAGTTAGTAATGACTCAATGGCTTTCATCATAAATATATTCTGTCAGGGCTGACCTGCAGCTAAACCACAGCCCCTACAAATATTTTCAGTCAATGAGCAACCTCTATGTCAGTGGTTTTTAAACATTAACCTTTTATTCCCTCACTTCTTTTCATGCATTTTGCCATTTATCCTCTTAGACATCAATATGTACCAAATAATCACCAGAACTTAAAAGGCATTCATTTCCGGTGCTGAACTAACTGGTGGATTTCTTCAAATAACAGACCTTTTGCATTTCATTTCCAAATGGATATTTATCACTGCAGTTCAATTAATATTTGTTCATAATAACGTAATAATTTCATTAACCATTAATTTGCAGTCATGTCTTTCATGCTTCATTCAACAATCTGATTCAATTCACAAACCCTGAATGATATTTCATTCAGAGTTTGTGTGTGTGCTCACCACACACACACACACACACCACACACACAGTAACGTATGTATGTATGTAAGTATGAATGCATGCAGTGCAGTGCAGCCTGAAGGCTTGGGTACACTGGGCAATTGTCTGAGAGCCTCGTATGTCTAGGAGCCCAATAATGAATTATGTACGCCATGGCATGCAATCAAAAATTAAATACTATAAGGCCCTGTGTATTTATTTGCATGGAGCTTTTAATGTTGCTATAATGGCTTTGAATGTATATATATAGTATTGGAATTAGTAGCTTTCTTTTAAGACATTTTAAACCAGGTATTTTTCGTCTCTTGTCTATTTCTTTGCATCTCCCACAATCATTTTCTCCCTCCCCAACTAATATAAAACTACCTCCCACTCCCTTAAGGTCTTGTGAGCTGCATGACCTCAATGGTACTGATGGCATGAGAAAAGCACTCAGTACACACTGCAAAGCAGTTGGCACTAGGAAGGGCAGCCAGCCATTCAAATCATACAGAAGCATACATTAGAGCATAATGCAGTCCTTGGACCCATTGTATCTTGTCAAAGCATCCAATCCATGCCAACATAGAACATGGACATTAAATGATGATAATAAGGAGGGTGAGAAGGAGGATATATATATATATATATAAATGGAACAAAAACGCAATAGAGGACAATAAAACATTTGGACAGACAGATGATACAAAGGCAGAAACAAAAATTAGAAGGACAGGCAAAAAATGATGGGTCATTCATGGCCTTCTTTCCTCAGTGAAGTATACCAGAAGTCCTTACTGTTTTGGGCAGTTACACTTGAGACAGTTCAATCTGGTTGCCCCCCAAAAAGTCTAAGCTAAGAGCATTAGACTCTTTTGTATGAAAGCTAGCGAATGTGTATGGCAACAAAGACAAAAAACAGAGAACATATACACACAACAGGATTCTTCTAGTTTCCATCTATGAAATCCATTTGAAAGGCAGTGTTTAGCTTAAGACTATAGTAGAGGATATTTGCCCCCAGGTGTTAGAGACCCCATGGTTGAGAAGCAAGCTCTCAAACCACACCTGCACCTGTACTACTATGTTACTTTACTGGAGTATTCTAATCTGTTTCTTGCATGGTTATTTATAATTATATAAATGTAGACAAATGCAGGCATGCAACTGCATGATTGGCACTTATATAGCCAGAATGATAGAAATGTTGTCAAAACATTGATAAATCATTTACAACTTTTCTGTCTGTAAAATACTTTAGAAAACTGCTCAAATCTCCAAAATTAATTATAAAAATGGTATTTAAAATCCACTTACAGAAATGGCCTGTCATATTAATAATAGTAATAAATATTTCACAAGTTAAATAAAATATATTTTTGTGCATAAAGCTTTTAACATAGGGCTTAAAGAAGATGAAAATATATTCAGACTCTGACTGATAATAAATATATTGATATATAAAGAGGGTTATGACAAAAAGATACTATAACATCAATTCTAGATGGTATTTTGCTTTTACTGTCCAAACCATGCCAGAATTGAATTCAGATGCTAAAAGATGATGGTCTATATACTGCATAAATTTTTTTAAGTGATAAACTATAGATTTTCTATAAAATTCAGAGCCAACACTGTAAGTTACAATATTTTGTATATGAATATGTCTATGTAAACAACGGGATCAAAGATAGAAAAGATAGGCAACGGGTGCATATATTTCAAGAGTTATTGCTTTTTCATCAACACCACATCCAGCCCATCAACTATCCACAAATGCACTGATTGAATACCCTCTAAGTTTAGTAGTGTAACACTATTGGATGGACCAATTTATGTGTTAAACATATTCCTGATATTTGATATGTAAATATTAATTACTAGCAAGGACCCAGTTTTTTGTTTTGCAACCATAATATACCACCAACTATATATTTAAGGTCTATAAGTCAATATTGTAAATAATGATCTATGAATTAAGTACTGAGGGTAGCAGTTAGTCTATTACATCAATCCCAGTTCTTGGCTGGTACTTTATTGACTTTGAAAATATGAAAGGCTAAGTTAACCTTAGTGGGATTTGAACTCAGAAGAGAAAGAATCAGAACAAATACCACAAGGCACTTTTTTAAATGTTCTTGTTCTTCTTTTATAATTCTCACATTTTACAATTCTCTCTTCTTATGACATCAAACACTTCATTTTAGGAACATAAAACTCATCTTCAGAGGAAGGTAAGGCTGTGTGTTAAGTAGCTTGCTTCCTAACCATAGGTTCAGTTCTTTATCTTCTTGAGCCAACCAAAGCCTTGTGAATGGATTTGGTAAATAGAAACTGAAGGAAGCTTATCTTATATATATATATATATATATATATATATATTGTGTGTGTGTGTCTGTGTGTGTTTGTCCCCTACTTGCTGCTTCACAGCCAGTGTTGGTGTGTTTACAAGCCTTTAACTTAGTGGTTTGGCAAGAAAGACTGATAGAATAAGTACCAGGCTTTAAAAATAAGAACTGGGGTTGATTCATTCAACTAAAATTGTTCAAGGTGGTGCCCCAGCATGGCCATAGTCTAATGGCTGAAACAAATAAAAGATAAAAGTATTGAGCATGTGTTTATTCTAACATGTATTGAATGAATTTATTTTCACTTTTACTCATCTCTCTGCTAAAAATGTTTATACAAAATGAAAATAAACAAAAAAAAGAAGCATATTTTCATTATGCTCACAAAATATTTATTTCTGTTAGTAACGTGTGTGTATGAATGTGTGTTAGTGTGTACGTATGAGTGAATATGTGTGCCTGCATGTACATGTGTGTGTGCATGCACATGTGTACATGTGCATATGCATGCATATGCATATGCACACACATATGTGTGTCTTCATGTGTTTGTAAATATGCTAAAACTAGAGTATTGTGTTGTTTTTAATGATACATACGTAAAAGAATAGCTATTTGTACATACACACAGACACACACATACACACACACACACACACACACGTACACACACACATTTACAATATATACTTATATATGTAAGTGTATGAGCGTGTATGGGAGTTACAAGTGCATGTAAGGATTTGTTTATAAGTATGTAATTATTAATATGTCAGGTTTTAAAATGTCATCTGATCCAATGATTGTCATTAGCTGGCAGCAAAATTGAACAATGGAGTTGTGAAATTTGAAATCTTAAAATAATAATCAATAATATCTATATTATGTACACATTCTACCAAATGTATTGATTACTCTTCCTTGTTTTATATCATTCAACAATCCATTGCATATATGCAGACACACACATGCACACATAAACACACCCATCCACAGATACACATGCATAACCACATACACACACACAAAGATCAAATAATGTTTTTCTTCCCTTCAATTTTGCCTCAATTAATGCGTAATTCTATATATGTTGGGATGCCATCTGCATGGATAACAAATAGCTAAGTCAGAGCTTTGCTCTTTGCTCTTCATGCAGATGGTGTTCCAAAGTAATTTCTTTCAGTCATTCATCATCACCATCATCATCGTTTAACGTCTGCTTTCCATGCTAGCATGGGTTGGACGATTTTGACTGAGGGCTGGTGAACCAGATGGCTACACCAGGCTCCAATCTTGATTTGGCAGAATTTCTACAGCTGGATGCCCTTCCTAACACCAACCACTCCGAGAGTGTAGTGGGTGCTTTTTATGTGCCACCGGCACAGGGGCCAGTCAGGCGGTGCTGGCAGAAACGTTAGCACGCCGGGCGAAATGCTTAGCGGTATTTCGTCTGCGTTACATTGTGAGTTCAAATTCCGCCAAGGTCGACTTTGCCTTTCATCCTTTCGGGGTCGATAAATTAAGTACCAGTTACGCACTGGGGTCGATGTAATCGACTTAATACCCATGTCTGTCCTTGTTTGTCCCCTCTGTGTTTAGCCCCTTGTGGGTAATAAAGAAATAGGTACTGGCAATGACATGTACATGTACACACACATGCACACACACACGTGCGCGCACACACACACACACACACACACACACACACACCTAGATGACAGCTGGCTGACTCATTTGAATTAGTAGAGGAGGAGGTGTGTTCAGAAGCATAGTAGCCAGCGCAAGAATGGGTTAGAAAAAAATCGAGGGAACTATTACTTCTGCTGGCAAGGGCAGATTGTATAATTCTTTATGTTAGAACATTGATACTGCATGGTAGTGAGATGTGGGCCTTGAATGCAGACTGTATGGAAGAGAAAGACACAGAGCAAGCATGCTTTAATGAATGTGTAATATTAGTGTGCATAAACACAAGAACACAAGAGTACAAATGAGCTGAGAGAAAAACTTGGTATATGAGGAATCAATTGTCGTGTACAAGAAAGAATACTATATTTGTATGGGCATGTGATACATATGGTGAATGATTGGTGCATAAAGAAAAGTGCTGAGAAATCTAAGTGAATGGAACCCACGGAATAGGGAAATCAAGGAAGATTTGGAATGAAGTAGTGAAGGCTTAATTGAAGATACCACACCTTACAGAGATGACAAAGGACTGTACTGATTGGTGATATGTGGAACAATTCTCTGACAGCAAAATGTACCCTGACATGAAAGCAGTGTTTAGAGGCTGAGATACTTCATACTCTGCCTTGCATACATTTTTCTGCCCTTATCACTACAAATCCTTTGAATTCTTCATCACTCAATTGTTTGTTCCCTATATATTTAAACTCTCTTTATTTCTCTTTATCTCTCTTTCTTCCTCTCTCTTTCTCTCTCTCTCTTCCACTTATAATATTCTATTCTCCATTTCTCATCTCACCACCAGTGCTGACCACATTATCTTCATCACTGACTCTCTTACTCATTTATCAGACTTGTATCTCAGAGATTTTCATCCATTTTCTTGGCCTAAGTATAAGACACTGCATTAGACCATTTTCATCTCTTTGTACAATATATTCTAACTTTACCTTAGTATACTACTTTTCATTGTAGCACCATCACAGGAGAGGTGATGTGCCTTGTACACAGGACAATGTCAAGAGTATTCAATGCGCTAAGACATATATGCCAAGTATACCAGTAGCAAGGTCAGAAGTAGATGAGGGAAGTTATGCTATCATTTTCCCCACTCTTCAGAGCTGCTTCTGTTGCCACTCATCACCTCGCCTTTTCTTATCCCATCACCTGTCTTTACTCTTGTTTATCTCTGCTGTTGCCAGTCACTCTTTGCATGTCGCCACCCTAAAAACCCTGGTGTTTACATCATACTGCTGCTCATGTCTTTTCTCACACAGCCAGTTACTTTTGATTTCATTGCTCTCCTTTTTATTATCTCTTCCTTGCTTACCTGACAAAATGTACATACCATAGGTTATTGAACACTCTCTGCACTTACATATTTGCTTCTTTCTCTCACTTCTAACCTCACTGCTGGCATTGCACTCCCCTCTATTTCCCATCTTTGGTCTACATGTCTTAGTTCATTGAGTACTCTCTACACTGTCTTGTGTGCAAGGTACCATTTCTCGTTCAGTACACACTGTAAAGTTGTTGGCAAATGAGCAGAGAATACATTAGGATTCTGAAGACATTTTTACAACCTTTTTTGCATTGGTGCCTTGAGAAAATACTCCTAGTACACTCTGTCAAGTGGTTGGTGACAATAAGGTAATCCAGCCATAGAAATCAAAGCTTCAGTCTATGGGAACAACAGCTTCTAATAAAAAATGACTTGGATGAATTGTCACCCATCCACCTCATATCAATATAGAAAACAAGTATAAAATAATGAGGAGGATATGTGTGTATGTGTGCTTATATATATATATATATATATATATATATATATATATATATATATATATATATATATATATATAGGTGCAGGCATAGCTGTGTGATAAGAAGCTTGCTTCCCAGCCACATGGTTCCAGGTTCAGTTCCACTGTGTGGCACCTTTGGCAAATGTCTTCTACTATAGCCCCAGGCTGACCAAAACCTTGTGGCATGGTAGACAGAAACTGAAAGAAGCCTGTCATATATATCACCATCACCATCATCATCATCATCATTTAACATCTGTTGTCCATGCTGGCATGGGTTGGATGGTTTGACCAGGGCTGGCAAGCTGGAAGGCTGCACCACACTCCATTCTGATTTGGCATGGTTTTCTACTGCTGGATGCCCTTCCTACCAACAGCTACTCTGAGAGTGTAATGGATGCTTTTATGTGCCACCAGCACGGGTGCCATTTACATGACACCAATATCTGCAACAACTATGATTTTGCTTGGCTTGATGGGTCTTCTTCTCAAGTATGACATAATGCCAAAGATCTTGGTCATTGCCTCCATGAGGTCCAACACTCAAAAGGAACTCAACCACTCTGCCTCCATGAGGCCCAACGCTTAAACTGTACTTTTTACGTTCCACTAGCACAGGTACCAGTTATGTTACACCAACATCCATGACTACAATTTCACTTGGCTTCACAGGTCTTCTCAAGCACAGCATATCGCCAAAGGTCTTGTTCACTGGTCATTGCCTCTGTAAGGCTCAAAGTTTAAAGATCATGCTTAACCACTTCATCTCATGTCTTCCTGGGTCTACCTCTTCTACAGGTCCCTCCACAGTTAGAGATCAGCACCTCTTTACACAGCTGTCCTTGTCCATATGCATCATATGACCATACCAGTGCAGTCATCTCTCTTGCACACCACATTTGATGCTTCTTATACCTAATTTTTCTCTCATGATGCTTACATTCTGTCAAACATGCACACTGACATTGCACATCCAGCGAAGCATATTGACTTCCTTTCTTTCAAGCCTACACATGTCCTTGGCTGTCCCAGCCCTTGTTTCACTGCCATGTAGCATAGCTGTTCACACACAGGCATCATACAATCTGCTTTTCACTCTGAAAGAGAGACCCTTTGTTGCCAGCAAAGGAGTTCTCTGAACTTTTCCCAGCCTAATCTTATTCTCACAACTATGCTTTTGAAGCATCCACCTCCACTACTGACTTGGTCACCTAGATAAAGGAAGCTACCTCGAGCTTGTTCCCCTAGTAGCTGATAGAGTCTATTTTCTGCACATTTCCAGTGTTTATTTTAACTGTGCATCTTCCACATACAAAATCTAGTTTCCTATTAACCTTCCTCTGATATAACTGCACCTTTTATGTGTCCAAAGCTTACATTGAGTGCATCTTATGGAGTTTCTACCTATGCCTTTTCTACAGATCGAGCAAGGCCATCAATCTGAAGGGATTTGTGATTTGTTTGCCTTCCTATTTACTAAGACTTTGATTTTTGCTAGGTTAACTCTAAGGCCCTTCAATTCTAGACCTTGCTTCCATACCGGGAACTTCTATAGTTCTGGTAGTGATTCATCAATAAGTGCAAGGTCATCAGCATAGAGGAACTCCCAGGGGAAGCATGTCTTGAATTCCTCTGTTATTGCCTGAAGGACTATGATGAACAAGAGGGGGCTGAACCCCCATTTGTACTCTGAATTCTTTGCTGTACTCATTGCCAACCCTCACCTTACTTGTGGCATCCCTGTACATAGCTTGAACAGCTCTCACCAACCACTCATCTATTCCTAGTTTCTGCATTGACCTCCAGATAAGGGATCAGGGTGCCCTGTCAACAAAGCCAAGTACAGAAGTTTATCTTTGTCTGTATATTTCTACTGTAGCTTCCTTACTAGAAATATAGCTTTAGTGGTGTTTCTCCCTGGCACAAAACCAAACTGCATCTCATCTAGGCTCTCTCCTTAATTAGTTGGGCTATGACATTCTCCATAACTTCCATCACCTGGTCCAACAATTTGATACCTCAGTAATTATTTCTATCTAAGGCATCACCTTTATCTTTGTAGCAGTTGACTATGGTGCTGCTACACCAATCATTGGATATGACTCCTTCGTAAACCACCTGATTTACAATATGGGGGACTAGAGCATACATCACACCTCCAGCTATTTTAAGCATCTCAGCAGTGATTCCTGATGGGCCAGGGGCTTCCCTGTCTTCATATTTTTAAATGCTTTATCTACCAGGGAACTGTTGATTCAAGTAGCTCGTCCCTCAATTGGGTCAACATTTGGCAGACTCTCCTCCTTCCATTTATTCTCTACATTCATAATGACATTTTCAAGCCTCTTTCTTTGCAGAATCATTAAATGCAAGTGCACCATCATCCATGTGGACACATTTCTCTCCTATGACATCACAAATTTCTCTTACACACTGTCTTGCAATCCAAAACACCTCAGTTCTTTGATCCTCACATCGCTGAACATAGGAATAATTTCTTTACTGCTTCTCCCTTGGCTAGATATACCTGTCTCCTAGCTTACCTTCTGGCTATCTGATACAGTTTCCTGCTACCCCCACTCTTCCAGGCCTTCCAAGCCAGTTTCTCTTTTCTCTAATGGCTCTGTCTACTGCATTGCTCCACCACCACATTACCCTAGATCTGGATGGGACTTTGCACCAGCCACAGATTTGGTCTGTGGCATTCAGCAGGCTGTCTTACAAGAATTCCCAGTTGCCCTCTATGTCACAAGTCTGTAGCTCCTCCTCCCTCTCATCAAATTCCTCAGTTAGGGTGTTTCTAAATTTCTGACCATATGAAGGGTCTTTAAACTTCTAAATTCTTCTTTTCCAGGTTGGTTTGCTTTTTGGCATCTTTCTGGCCTGGAGTCTAAAATCACTAATGACTAGTTTATGCCAGGGTGGAGTACATTCTTCACCAGGTAGGGTTTTTGTATTTAAGAGCAACCATGCATCCAGCTGTTTGGTGAGAATGTAATCGATCTGGGTAGCACAGTCACAATTCCATGCCCCCCGCCCCATGGACACCATGGAAGATACCAATCTGCCATCCAAAGTCCCCAGCCACAAAGATGAGATTATTATCTCTCGTCTTTGAGATTGCCTGCAGAAGAATATCATAAAAGTGGTCCCTCTGTTCATTTGGTAGGCCTGCTTGAGGGGCATAGGCAGAGATAATTGTCACTATACTATTTTGCAAGACTAGCCTGAGCTTAAGCACTCTATTGCACACTCTGGCTACCTCTATGACTTTATCCACCCATTTCTCTACCTTTTGTCTTGGATGCAGCATACATTTACATGTCTCCATTCAAGCATGCCAACAATCTCGCTAGACCTACCTTTTAATGTACCTAAATTGACAGTGCCAACTCTGAAAACTGGGAAAGGGACCTGGGAGGGAACCTGGGAAGGAGTGATGCTATTCGTGTGTGTGTGTCTGTACGTGTGTGTGTGTCTGTACGTGTGTGTGTGTGTGTACGTGTGTGTGTGTATATATAAATATATATATTTGTGTTTGTCTCCCCACCATTGCTTGACAACCGATGTTGGTGTGTTTACATTCCCATAACTTAGCAATTCACCAAACGATACTGATAGAATAAGTATTAGGTTTACAAAGAATAAGTACTGGGGTTGATTTCTTCAATAAAAGGTGGTACTCCATCATGGTCGCAGTCCAATGACTGAAACAAGTAAAAGAATAAAAGAATAGATAAATAGATAGATAGAAAGAAAGATAGATAGATACATACATACATACATACATACATACATACATACATACATACATACATACATGCATGCATGCATGCATGCATGCATGCATGCATACATACATACATACAGAGGGAGAGAGAGAGACAGAGAAATGCATATAATACCAGAATTATAGCCCTATCATATTTCAAATCAATCTCTACTTTTATGTACCCTAAGGTTTTATGATCCCTCCCTAGGATATACTTTAAGGACTATCTAACACTTCAACCCTCAATTTGCTCCACCCACCAGCATGGGTAGAATCTTGAACAAAGCTGCATAAGAATGTCTACTTTGGATGAATATATTTACTGCAACTGAACTAATTAAATGCACATAAATGTTACATCAAAGGACTTTAGGACACTTATCCAGTAGAAATATATGTCAAATTGAAATTAATGTGAATTTAATGAGAATAATATTGTAATAAACAAATTTCGAAGATTTATAATTCTCCATTCTTCTTTATGATGTGTGTGTGTGT
This sequence comes from Octopus sinensis, assembly GCF_006345805.1. Taxonomy (NCBI): domain Eukaryota; kingdom Metazoa; phylum Mollusca; class Cephalopoda; order Octopoda; family Octopodidae; genus Octopus; species Octopus sinensis. The sequence continues at coordinate 24,445,915 of NC_043002.1, read as the reverse complement.
GTGTGGAAGCACATGACCTAGTGGTTAGAGCAGCGGACTCATGGTCAAGGGATCGCGGGTTTGAATCTCAGACCGGGCGATGTGTGTGTTTATGAGCGAAACACCTAAGCTCCATGCGGCTCCAGCAGAAGGTAATGGCGAAACTTCTGCTGACTCTTTCGCCACAACTTTCTCTCACTCTTTCCTCCTGCATCTTGCAGCTCACCTGCAATGGACCGGTGTCCCATCCAGGTGGGGAACCTATATGCCAAGGAAACCAGGAAACCGGCCCTAATGAGCCAGGAATGACTTGAGAAAGAACAAACAAAATATATTTATATAATATATATATATATATATATATATATATATATATATATATATATAGATTTATATTTATACGTCCGTATATGTATGGCGTTTGCACGCATCCTTCTGTGTATGATGATATATATATGTACACTTTAATATAAATATGTATTGCAATGTAATATTTATAATGGGTTTTAATTTCTATGCTTTAATTATGCTTTCTTCATTAACGTCAATATGTATTTTATTCAATGTAAGGTTTTTTCCTCGAATTTTATAATTTTTATAAGTTTTTATATATATATACATATATTTTTGACCTTTTTGTTTATTGCTCGAAGATTGACCGTTTTTCTAAAGGGATAATATATATATATATATATACTAAGCAATAAAGGGTTTAGCAACGAATTGCCTTACCACATACCGAATTTAGAAATAGCAGTCAAAGGGTTATAGCTATTTCTTCTACTAAAAAGGGAGATCTCAGTAAAAACAGCAATTGGAAGGCATATATATATATATATATATATATATATATAGATTTATATTTATACGTCTGTATATGTATGGCATTTGCACGCATCCTTCTGTGTATGTTGATATATATATGTACACTTTAATATAAATATGTATTGCAATGTAATATTTATAATGGGTTTTAATTTCTATGCTTTAATTATGCTTTCTTCATTAACGTCAATATGTATTTTATTCAATGTAAGGTTTTTTCCTCGAATTTTATAATTTTTATAAGTTTTTATATATATATACATATATTTTTGACCTTTTTGTTTATTGCTCGAAGATTGACCGTTTTTTCTAAAGGGATAATATATATATATATATATATATATATATATATATATAGATTTATATTTATACGTCTGTATATGTATGGCGTTTGCACGCATCCTTCTGTGTATGTTGATATATATATGTACACTTTAATATAAATATGTATTGCAATGTAATATTTATAATGGGTTTTAATTTCTATGCTTTAATTATGCTTTCTTCATTAACGTCAATATGTATTTATTCAATGTAAGGTTTTTTCCTCGAATTTTATAATTTTTATAAGTTTTTATATATATACATATATTTTTGACCTTTTTGTTTATTGCTCGAAGATTGACCGTTTTTTCTAAAGGGCCAATCAAACAAGTCCATTTTTTTAAAGGTGTAGCGTTTGTAAGAGTCTAGATTGAATTGATATATCGGTTCCATTCTAGCAAAAACTGTCTGATGAACGGCAACGAGAAACTCAGAGTAACAGATTTTGTTGAATTTTCTGCTGCTTAAAATAAAGTGTGTATATATATATATATATATATATATATATATATATATATATGTATATGTATACATATTATATATTTGATGTGTGTGTGCAAACATTACTGACCACACATATTGAAATGTATGCACTTTACATGTTTGCCAGTTGGCTGCAATTTAGTGTGGGGGCGATAACTTCCTCAAAACACCAGGTGTTAAAACACCTGAAAGTCATGGACAGGCAGGACGACTCACCTCAAATCCTATTCAGGAGTGATGGATATTGATATTTCGCAATTTTTGTGGCTTATCAACTTAAAATTCCTGAATTGAATAGGAGCCAAACAGAACCACCAGTCTATGACTTTATACAAATAGTGTAAAAACCATTTGTCGGTATGCCATGATGATGCGTACATAAGAATAAATTCAAGTCTGAATTAGAAGCAACACTGGTGTTGCAAACATTATCAACCACCTATACTCAATGTCTGAGCTTGCATGTTCTCTGGTAGGCTACGACATAGCATGGTGGGGATGACTCCCTCAAAGAAACAGATGTTAAAATGCCTAAAAGTCATAGACCTGAATCAGCATCACATACCTGATATTGATAAGCCACAAAACTAGTTAAATATTGATTTACATTGCTCCTGAATGGGATTTGGGATGAGTTGTCTCACCTGTCTATGACTTTCAGGTGTTTTAACGACTGGCGCTTTGAAGGAGTCTCCCCCACCATGCTAAATCGCAGCCTATTGATGAACAAGCAAAATACATACATTGAGGATGTGTGATCAATGATGTTTACTACACATGCATTGCTTCTAATTCATATTTGAATATATATATATCTATGTATACTTAAAGGGCTTCTCTCAGTTCCTGTCTATCAAATCCACTCACAAGGGTTTGATCAGACCAAGACTACAGTAGAAGACACCTGCCCAATGCAGCAAACTATGGGACTGTACCCTGGACCCTGTAGTTGGGAAGCAAACTTCTTACCACATGGCCATGCCTGTGCCTGCCAGTGTGCCTGTCTGAATATATATATATGTGTGCATGTTTATGTGTATATATATAGAGAGACAATCAGTGAGAGCTAGATATACTCAGGTCAGAAAACACATAATAGTGCTCAAATGAATGTATGTGTATGTGTGTGTGTGTCTCTCTCTCTCTCTTTCTCTTTCTCTCTCTCTCTCTTTATATACATATATATATATATATAAATATGTGCGTGTGTGTGTGTATGTGTGTGTGTTTGTGTGTGTGTATATATATATATATAGAGAGAGAGAGAGAGAAAGAGAGAGAGATAATAGATAGATAGATAGATAGATAGACACACACGAGTGCACGGGCACACACAATGGACTTCTTTCAGTTTCTGTCTACTAAAGTACACTCACAAACCTTTCGTTGGCCAGGGACTAGATAACAGAAGACACTTCCTCGAATAACCTTACAGTAGGACTAAACCTAAAATCATAGTTGAGTCATGAAGTTTTTAACCGCATTACCTGCATAAGCCTGCACTTGCATGTATGCACGCACATGTACGCGCATGAGTCATGTCATAATTAGCTGGGTTTCTTGTGTATCACCTTGAAGGTAAAATAGTTGCAGGTTCAAATCTAGTATTTGACTGTATGCTTTTTCTTTTATTGAGACATTTACTTCTGCATATATCTAGCTGCATCACTTCATGGTACAGTTAGGTATATAAATAATATTGAAATCAATAGAAGCATTGCTTTTGCTTTCTTGCTGCAGTGAGTTTGAAATCCTGTCACAATTTACATTAATGTTAGAGTAACAGTGTTAACAGCAAAAACAATATGACACTGGTTACAATAACAGCAACCACAATACCAGCAACAGCAGTGTGGAGGTGCAATGGCTCAGTGGTTAGGGCAGCAGACTCGCAGTCGGAGGATCGCGGTTTCAATTCCCAGACCGGGCGTTGTGTGTGTTTATTGAGCCAAAACACCTAAAGCTCCACGAGGCTCCGGCAGGGGGTGGTGGCGACCCCTGTTGTACTCTTTCGCCCCAACTTTCTCTCACACTTTCTTCCTGTTTCTTGTCCCCAACTTCCTACACAACTGCTGAGCCTGGATGCGCATTCATCCATCCGTCGATGCTCTCGGTGTCGGGGGTTGACCTGCTTTCTCTTCTGCGGGTCTTACGAATAGCAAAGGGCCACGTTTCAGACTTCTCCTATCTTGCGAGCTCTGGGACGAAGACCGTTCGCTCAACAGCAACCAGCAACAGCAGTAATGACATCAACAATCACAGCAACAATACAATAGCAGCAAAGGCAGGAGCAGTGGAAGCATTCATGCAATCGCTCGATCAGCTAGAAATAGCAACAAAATCTTCTTCAGATTTTGCCCTGTAGTCATAACACACATTGGATTATACATAGATACACTGCATCTGAATAAAAGACAGGATGGTCAAGACTGGGTTGTTTGATTCTCGAGCTGCTTGATCAGGTCTGACCTCAACTAAACAGCAACAATGATAGCAATAAAAAAAATACCAAGAGCAACAACAACAACAACAACAGCAGCAGCATTAACTACGGTAATAATCACAAGTACAAGAGCACTCGAGAGCACAAACCTCCACCAAGGTAACACCAACATCCCCTAAACGATTAGCCAGAGATGATTTTTAAAATGAGAATATCTGAAATAAACTCGACTGCTCTCACAAATGCAAATATTAAAAATGAACCTGACTGCTCTCAAAAATTAGGTATAAAAACAGGAAAAATAATCCAGAATCCTTGTCTGGTATTGGATCAATCCTAAAAATCTAATTTCTTTATTGCCCACAAGGGGTTAAACATAGAGGGGACAAACAAGAACAGGCAAAGGGATTAAGTCGATTACATCGACCCCAGTGCATAACTGGTACTTAATTTATCGACCTCGAAAGAATGAAAGGCAAAGACGACCTTGGCAGAATTTGAACTCAGAACATAACGGCAGACAAAATACTGCTAAACATTTCGCCTGGCATGCTAATGATTCTGCCAGCTCATCGCCTAAAAATCCTAAAAATCTAATTAGTTTGTGCTAGTCATGAGTCCAAATCCATCCAGTGGTTCTTGAGATATCTTGTCCATGGACAAACAAGCAAACAAACGTGACTGAAAACAATACCTCACCTTTGCTAAGGCGGAGGTAATAACAGCTTCATAAAAAATTTGATAGTCATTATTGATGCAGCTGCTGCTTCCCCTAATCAGTCCTGATTGAGGGAACATATTTAAAACTGTTCCATCTATGACTGCCCTAACTTTTATTCCTAACACTGGTGCATCTATGATTACATTATCCAGTGTGTCTTTTCAATTTTTTTAATATTAGACAAATTTGAGGGAGGCTTGGTTGTTATTTCTTGCAGGTTGAGCAACCATAGAGATGCTCTCTCTCTCTCTCTCTCATTTATTGTTGTTGTCATTGCTATCATTATTGCTTAGACCCAGGTCTATCCTTGTTGAAAAGATCTGTGATCAAAGACATTCTATGTCCAATCTTTGCAAGTATCATTTAACTCACAGTGCATTATACAATGTCTTCTCTTTACAAAGGCAATACCATATGGTTTGAAAGAGACTTTGCTGCTATTTCTAGCTGTCAAGTGATCAGATATAGTGACCACCATTGACTCAGTGTAGTGATGGTGGTGGTGGTGGTTTTGTCAGAAAGGGGTTATAATGGCATTGAGGATTATAGTGATATTAATAATAGTAATGGTGCTTATGATAGAAACGATGCTGATTATAGCGATGATAGTTGTGTTGATGATAGTGATTGTAGTGATGATAGTGATAAAGATTAATCATGGTGATAGCGATGAAGAGGATGATGGAGAATATATATATATACTAGCACATACATGCAAACACACATGGGTGGTCGTGGTGGGGGTTATGATGGTGGCAGTGCTGGAAATGATGATGTTGATGATGATGATGATGATGATGATGATGGTGGTGGTGGTGGTGGTGGTGGTGGTGGGGATGATGATGATGATGATGTGTGAGGAATTCTTTGAGCTAATTATGCAGTGTTCCAGAATGTTGTTAATGGTTTATTGTTGTCCACTTGACTACACAGCTGGAATTTGGTAATACTGCTGCTGCAAGATGTCAGTGTGTGTGTGTGTTTGTGTACACGTATATATGTTTATGTCTGTGTGTATATGTGTGTGTATATGTACTCATACATGCTTATATATAAGTGTAAATTTATGTTTACACATGTATAAATGTACATGTGTGTGTGTGTGTGTGTGTTTTATGACTTAGCCATCCATGACCATTTTCAGCACCTCCCAGATAGATGGAATGAAGAAAGGAGGTTACCCTGAGGCTGTATGAGTGTGGATGAGCATGTATGTGTCTGTGTATATCTGTGCATGTACTTATATGTGTATGTGCACTCATATTATATGTATTGTGTATGTGTGTGTCTTTGCATACATGTGTGCTTGTATGTGTGAGTGTGTGTATGTACTTGTATGTGTATGTGTTTGTGTTTGCATGCATGTGTGTGTGTATGTTTGTGTGTGTGTGTATGTGTGTTTGTGTGTGTTTGTGTGTGTGTATGTGTGTGTGTGTGTGTGTGTGTGTGTGTGTGTGTGTGTGTGTGTTTTGTGTGACTTAGTCACCCATAACCTTTTTCAGGGCCTCCCAGATGGATTAAAGGAAGAGAAAATGTTATCCTGAGGTTGTTTACCACTAAGTGATATCTGCTGAAAGCACTCAGTGCCCATTATTATCTTTATTATGTATAGTTATACACAATTGTATGTGTGTAGAATCTCAGAGTATTATACTAGCAATGAAACAATCAATAGTTCAAATCTTTTCCCCAGAGGTCAATATATTCACACATATATAAACACACTCACACACACACATCTTTTATATTTTGCTTGCTTCAGTCATTGGACTATGGCCATGCTGGAGTAATGCCTTGAAGGGTGAAGCCAAACAAACTGACCCCTGTACTTATTATTTAAGTCTGGTGCTTATTCTATTGGCCTCTTTTGCCAAACTGCTACATTACAGGAACATAAACAAACCAACAGCAGTTGTTAGATGGTGGTAAGGGGTGGCAAATACAAACACAAAGTCACAAATACATACACGCACGCACACATACATACACAAACACACACACACACACACACACATAGATGAAAGGCTTCTACACAGTTTACATTTACTAATTAAACTCACTAAGTTTTAATTGGCCCAATGCTGTGATAGCAGTCACTTGACCAAGGTGCTGACCAATGGAATCAAATTCAAGAGCAAGTGTTTGCAAAGCAAACTTCTTAACCACACAGCCATGCCTATATACATATACATATACATATATATATATTCAATTAAATCAAAGATATAAAATTCTCTTAAAGGGATGTCAGCATCCAAGTTCACCAGTTTCATCCAATGTATCAGCAAATAACCAAAGATGTTAATTTTGCATTGATGGATATGGATAAATATTATGTAATAGAAAAAGAAAATGGAGAACATGACATATAGACAATTTATTTGAACATATTCAATTCTGTTTGTACAGAATTAAATATGTTCAAATAAATTGATGTCTATATATCAGTTTCTCCATTTTCTTTTTCTATTATACACACACACACACACACACACACACACACACACATATATATCCTACACTCAATCTCATGGAAAATCCTCAAAAACCCAGGGATGTGTATGTATGTGTGCGTGCGTGTATGTATTTGTGACTTTGTGTTTGTATTTGCCACCAATGGGATGAAACATAGCAAGTTATGCTTAGCTGAATGCATGAGAATCTTAAAAGACTCACTCAAACCAAGGGCCATACTTAACTCCAGAACAGAGATTTCTTCGGGCCATGTTTGCATTTTAGGAGATTCCTGCTAGCATTTTGGAATCCGCAAGATAGCAGTACAGCTGGAAGTCAATAGCCAATGGAGAAGGGAGATAATCCCCTATTATTTACCCCCACAGCTGAATGATGGCAGCATAGCTGGATGCCAATAGTCAATAGTTGATAGCCATTGGCGAAGGAAGATAATCCCCTTGTTTACATTTGTTATGAGGCTTTTCCCCCTCATATTTTAAAGAGGTCTTAGGCCAACAGATCTTGGGGTCTGATGATACACCATAAAGTTAAACCCTTTATGGATAGGAAACCCAGGGTAACCCCATAAACTTGCCTGAGTTATGGGGTTACTGAGGACTGGCAAGCCAGAGGCTGTACCAGGTTCCAATCTGATCTGGCAAAGTTTCTACAGCTGGATGTCCTTCCCAATACCAACCACTCTGAGAGTGTAGTAGGTGCTGTTTACGTGCTGCCAGCATGAGGGTCAGTCAGGTGGTACTGGTATCCACCACATGCCTTTTACGTGCCACTGGCAGGCAGCACTGGCATTGACAACACTTGAATAGTGCTTTTTACATGCCACCAGCACAGGAGCCAGTCAGGCAGCACTGGCATTGGCCATGACAATGATATTACTTGACTCAACAGGTCCTCTCAAGCACAGTTTATTGCCCAATGATTGAAGGGTACTCTTAAACGGGCCAGTTATGTGACACTGACATAGGTCATGGTTATGGTCTCACTTGGCTTGCCTGGTCTTCTCAAGCACAGCATATCTCCAAAGGTCTTGGTTGCTCATCATTGCCTCCATGAGGTCCAATGTTTGAAGGTCGTGCTTCACCACCTCATCCCAGGTCTTCCTGGGCCTACCTCTTCAATTGCTAGGGTGTGACATTTTTTCATACAGCTGTCTTCATTCATTTGCAACACATGACCATAACAGCACAGTCGTCCCTCTTGCACACCACATCTGATGCTTCTTATGTCCAACTTTTCGGTCAGGGTGCTTACACTCTGTCATATATGCACACTGACATTACACATCCAGCAGAGTATACTAGCTTCGTTTCTTGCAAGCTTACGCATATATATTGTTTGTAAAAACATAAATCTGGCTATTGACTTCCGGTTATGCCACCATCTTGTGGGCTCCAAAAAGCTAGCAGGAACCTCCTGAAATATAAACATGACCTGGAAATCTCCATTTAGGCTATGTTTACATTTCTGAAGGTTCCTGCTAGCTTTTTTGAGCCCACAAGATGGCAGCACAGTCAGAAGTCAATAGCTAATATCAAAGGGAGATAATCCCCACTTGTTACCTTTGTGAAGTGAGGCATTTCCTCTTGCCACATTTTAAAGTGGTCTTGGACCAACAGGTTTTTGGGATCTGATGATATGTCATAAAGCTAAGCCCTTTATAGACAGGAAATGTCTATAAAGCGCTTACATTTATACATATATACATGGTCGTTGCCAGTGCTGCTGGACTGGCTCCTGTGCAGGTGGCACGTAAAAGCACCCACTACACTCTCAAAGTGGTTGGCGTTAGGAAGGGCATCCAGCTGTAGAAACTCTGCCAGATCAGATTGGAGCCTGGTGCAGCCATCTGGTTCACCAGTCCTCAGTCAAATCGTCCAACCCATGCTAGCATGGAAAGTGGACGTTAAACGATGATGATGATGATGATATATATAACGTAGACAAGATATCTTGTAGCTGTAGTAAACTGCTCGATGAAATTGAACCTGAATTAACATACAAGATTTCTTATATGGCCACTGTAGTTGTAGTTCAAATGCTAAGCCAACTCTGATCAGGCTGACATATCATCAAAAGCATTTTGCTATCCAATGTATACTCCTCTATTTAAGACAACAGGATGTGATATGAGAGGAAACTGTGTAGTATTTATTGACCAATGACATGGAGCCTTTGATTATTCATTTGTGCTCTTGGTTATTTTACTAAGCATTTGAGTAAGAATTGTGAAAAGCCAAGTTTTAGAGCAAAATAAATAATCAACTGATACATCTTTGCAAATATAATCTGTAAGTGGAATAATAACTATAAGACATTTCTAAAGTTATTAAAAACATTATACTTTCCTTATTGTTATCCATATTCAGTGATGGAAGTTTGTATCTTAGAAATCATCCCCTTGTTTATGGGGGGAAAAATTCAAATTATAAAGAAATACAAATACATAGATACATACATACATCAATATATGCATACATACATAAATACATGTATACATATACACACTCATACATACACACACTCATACATACAAACTATATGCATGCATTCATGCATACAGATACATACATATATTTACACATACATACATGCTTACATTGATACATAGATATATTTGAACATACATACACACAGATGTACATACATTCATACATACAATCAAACATACATACATACATACATATCCCTCCATCAATTAAATAGATCCTCTGTCAGGTTTGATAATGATTATTCCCATTGTTTTATCAAATGGACTACCTATTCATTGCATTAGCAAATAAGTGGCCGAGTACTCCATGAACACTTGTACTCTTAATATAATCCTCTGTGAATCAGAATCAGCATGATTGTGCATGTGACTTGGCTAGCCCTTTGGATTATAGGTACAATTTATTTGATTGGCTTTCATATTGTTTCCATTGACCTAATTTCACTCACAAGGCTTGGGTCAATCTGAGACTGCCATGCATTTGGATTGAACCTAGTACCTCATGATTGTATTGGAAATTTTTTAACCACTGAGGTCAACTTGTATGCAACTTGTATTACACACACAACATACAAAACACATAGTGACAACTACAGTAAGATCTCTGATATATGGAATAGTGAATTGAAAGATTTTGATCAAACTGTGATTATCCAAGCAGTTATTAAGCTAAAACTCCCTTGAGAGGTATTTAAATTCTAAGAACAGCAAGTAAGGGTGTTAACTCCAACAAGATGATTTGACTGAAATTTTTGGACAAATAATTGATTTGATACCTGATTATTACCTGTTTATGCTTGTGTTGTGTGTGTGTGTGTGTGTGTGTGTGTGTGTGTGTGCGTGTGTGTGTGTGTGTGTGTGTGTGTGCATGTGTGCGTGTGTGTGTGTGTGTGTGTGTGCGCATGTGTGTGTGTGTGTGTGCGCACGCGTGTGTGTGTGTGTGTGTGTGTACAGATAGTGGGAGAGACAGACAGAGAGGATTGGAATGCAGTGACACTAAACATTTATATCACCAATACTTTTGGCTTTCATTGTTCTCTTTCTTTACTTACTGTAGCCTTCTGTCCCCTCTTTTACCCTTTTCCAATGAGCAGTAGTGCACGTGATCCCTGTATAAAATAAGCTCATTATCATTATTTTGGAATACCTCAGAGAGCATTCTTCATACTAAGGGTCTTGCATATCTGGTAAAATGAGATGAAAAACTTCAGCTAATGATCATTATTCATCCTCACCATTTAATGTCCGTCTTCCATGCTAGCATGAGTTGGACAGTATAACAGGATTTAGCAAGCTGGAGGACTGCATCAAGCTCAACAATAAGCAAACAAAAAGCACCCTCTCGGGATGTTTAGATTATTAAAACAAGTGAAGGAAGATATCTGTAAAAATCAGCCATTTGAAATTTTTGAAAAATGTTTTCATACTGAAATAATTCACATCAAACATGCACACACACACACACACACTCTCTCTCTCTCTCTCTCTCTCTCTCTCTCTCTCTCTTTTAGATATGCTCATGTACAAACACATAAATGCTCACATACATTCATACATGTTCATGTACATACATATACATACATACATATATACATCCATCCATCCATCCATATATACATACATACATATATACATATATACATACATACATACTTACATACACACGTAAACATATACTCACACACACAAACACACGTCATACACACATCCTCATTGGTGTACACCCATACTTATGCTTACACACACACATATATATACACACATGTATATACTTATATACTGACATACTGACATACATATACAGTTAATAGATGCTGATGGTGTTGATGATGGAGACGGCGGTCATGGTGGTTTCTGTTTATAAATAGAAATAGAAACAGAGCCTGCGTATATACCACACATTCACCACCACCCACACTTCTCAGAGCCCTTTCCTCCCCTTACGTCATTTGTGAGTAAGCTCTTTTACACCCTCACTTGTATACTCTCCTTTTCTCTCACACACATTCACAGACTTTCTCACTACTTCTTTGCCTCTCTCTCTCCCCCCCCTCTCTCTCATTTTCATTCCCTTGAGGACTGTATTTCAAGAGACACTGCTCTCAATGAAGAACACATGTGTGAAATACTCCCTATTCCTTTATTCATCACATGGATTAGCACTCCTGTTTCCTCTTCAACCACCACCACCACTACCACAATTGTCACTATCAGCAACTCTGCAAACACCATCACACTGTCACCAACACAACTAAACCACTATAGATAAAATCAACATCATCCTGTTGTTATTGTTGTTGCCTTAACAGAAGTTCGACGTTGCAATTTCAGTTGAAACAGTAGAATGGCTTCAACTGGTACTAACCAAAGTTGTGAAATTTCTGGGTTGGACTTAGCTATAAGAACTGTGTCTTGGGCTAATTTGGTAACAAAGTAATTTGTATTCTATCCAGTTTATGGTTCCATGTCAAAAATGCTGCTTCATTAGAACCAACACCAACATCATCTTCAACACCCTCACAGAACTATGTTAACCACCTCAATCGTGGCTGCTATTAACACCACTACTGTCAACACCATCAGAACCACCACCATACCACCATTACCACCAACACCAACACCAACACTACACCCTATTACCATTTCCCACCACTACCATCATATGCTGGTGAATGTGTGATAAGAGTGGAATTTCTGACAGTCACTCCACAAAAGTGTGAGTTACATCCTGGCATTTTATTTTTCTAATAAATTATGTCTGCTTGCCTGTCGGTCTGTCAGTCTGTATGTCTGTCTGTATGTATGTCTGTCTATCTGTATGTATGTATGCATGCATGTTTGTTACTGGAACACACTCATGGGAGAGGAGGGTTCAAGTTGTGGTAATATTACTGAGGTGGGGAGGGTGGTGAGCTGGCAGAAGTGATAGCATGCTAGGCAAGATGCTTAGCAGCACTTCATCTGTTTAGGTTCTGAGTTCAAATTCCACCAAGGTTGACTTTACCTTTCATCCTTTCAGGGTCAGTGAAATAAGTACCAGTTAAACACCAGGGTTGATGTAATCGACTTACCCTTTCTCCAACAAACTTGCTAGCCTTGTACCAAAATCTGAAACCAATATTACTGAGGTGGGGGTTGGGGGTGAAAGTGATATTATAACTGTAAAGTCAACATTATAGTAGAGACGGTTGATGTACTTGTGTTAGGAGTGGTGATGGTGATGGTTAAGAAGATAGTAGGTGTGCTGGGATGCAAACAAGATACCTACAGAAAGCAAGACACAGGGACACAAAATATGAAGCATTCATTTAGTCTCTCCCCTGCTAGAAATAGCATCCAATGCACCCTCAAATCATACCCAACTTAGGGATGCAAGTTAAGAAACTCTTTATTATATTGCTATATAATCAGAACCACCATATCCTATAACAGTCAATGTGTTGTGTTTCCTTAGACAAGACACTCTACTTAGCTATATAAAAGGTTTCACCACTTCCTGCTAGAGCCATTGTGCTGTGTTCCCTTAAACATGACATTCTATTTACCATAATCTACTTTGCTGTATAATAGATGTAACCAAGCTTTTACATAGTTGCTTGACCTGCAATAAATAGCTGCTAAATCTCAAAGACTACCCTGCCATCTTTAAAATAGTTTATATACAGGAAAACATAATACTGAATATAATATGATTGGCGTTAGGAAGGGCATCCAGCCATAGAAACACTGCCAGATCTGACTGGGCCTGACGAAGCCTTCCAGCTTCACAGACCCCAGTTGAACCGTCCAACCCATGCTAGCATGGAAAGCGGACGCTAAATGATGATGATGATGATGATGATGACAAGAAGATAGGATGGTTATTGGTAGAATGGTAGTTAAAGGATAAATGCCCAAAATGCCGAAAAATTTCTCTCAATACATAAGTTTGCCATCTGAAAATAACAGATATAAATTCAGACAACAATAGCCCTAAACTCCTACAAAAGTATGTTTTTATAAGTCCTTAAATTACATAGAGCAAAACATACAAAAATGTGACCACTTACAGACAATTCAGAAAAATACAAGAATAACAATACTGACAAAAACCACATTAAAATCAGATATGCAATTATCTCTCTACATAAGGCCAAAATTCTGTACAGGAAACACTTAAAACAAAAATAAACTTCATAAACCTGACATAAAAAAATCTAACACTTTTCCAATAAAACACTAATGGTATTAAAATCACTTTTATGGAACTAAACATTTATCATTATCCTTAATATTTGTGAATGTGAATTCAGGAAATATATTACTAGTGAAAGACAAAACAATCACCATTCCAAATTATGCTGAAATTTGACTTGACAGGCAATTTCACAATGGTGGCAAGTCTTATAATATTCATAAAACCTTGTATTCAGAATATAGATATCATAAATGACATTCACAAACTGATCAAGAACAATACTACAATACAATATTTAAAACAAAAACTAGCAACACACACATGATAAATATATAAATACCACCGCCATCTTCATCAACTGGCCTACAAGTCTACATACACTGCAACTAATACATCTTAACATTCTAACAAACATTACCATCAAAGAGACTTTGATTCTCACAACTCTTTCTGACATTCAAATACTTTAAACAACAAGAGGGATAACATATGACAACTTAATTCCTTTTATATCTTAAACAATCAAAGCCAACATGTACACACACTCACACACAGACATACACACACATGCACATGTGCACATGCACATGCTCCCATCTCACATACCTCACCAAGCCAAGTTGTCAACTCTTTCCAGACATCACCTTCTGTTCCCTACACCTAGCAACCACAGTTACTTAGCGAACAATTCCCCATCTTTCCTCAAGCCACCTATGAATTATCATCACAACACCTCACAAACCAATGATAAACCATAAATGCTTTTACAAACTTAACTAAAGCACAACAAATAGAAACAAGGTTTTCAAAATTCAACAACACCACAATTTCCAACATAGACTCTGCAAATAATTATAAATACACAAAGAAAGGAAAAAACACATCCCATATGGTAACATAAAAATTCCAACCCCAGTTACCAACTAAGAATAGTAACCTCATAAAACCTAAGACTAGAGATAGTCTCAAATGCAGTACACCAAAACCATAAACAACTTAAATATAATTCACTATCAAACAATTAAACAAGAGCAATATAAATAAATAAACCACAGGAAAATAGAAAACTGGCATTCATTCACATCCAACATAAATCACAAAACTAACTATAAAATACTCTGTAAAGTAATTAGTATCATCTACAACAACAAAATGGTTATACCACACCCCATGTCCCCATAGCACTCTCAAATAATATACCATTTACTCACACTGCAACACGAAGTAAATGCTGTTATCAGATGCTTCTTGAAAATTTGCCACCAAAAAAATACATATGAAGGAAACAGAAATACAAAAGGAAAAATATGCACTTTCCATCTAGATCACAAGCTTCCATCAGACACCCAAAATGAAAGAAAGAATCTAAAGGCTTAAAAACACAAACATACACCTGAAGCATCTAAGGCCGAAAGGATTCATGGCAATCAAGATCTACAACTACTTGCACCAATTCCCTAGATCTAGAAGCAAAACAAAAAATTATAACAATTATTTTAAAGCCTAACAAAAATCCTTGAGAAGTAACATTGTATGGACCCATTACTTTGCTGTATATGCCTTCAGAATAGCTAATTCTTGGTATCATTAACTCACATGCTCACCTTTCTGAGTTACAACACAAATTCAGGTTACTACACAGAACCACCATGCTACGCATAGGAATCTAACAAAAAATTCATGATGATTTCAATATTAAGAACTTCCCGTATCTACCATTCTAACTACTGACATCAGCAAAGCTTTCAACACCTGGCTGCACAGCAATAAAATAGCATCTACAAAATCCACTGTCTTTCTAATTACTGACAACACCAAATAATGGTTGAGCAATTATTTAGAACAAGAGGCAGAGTTATTTTTAGGTATTACTTAAAAATCTACTCAACTAAAATGAAGTTACTCCCAGACTTCAAAACAAAAACATCGATTGCTCTTAAATTGTTTTACAAAAAAATTATATCGACAGTTATTATGAAGAAATGAAAGTCAGCAAGAATTATTATGGATCAATTTTTAATTTCACAAGAATTAAAACAGATCAGTTTTCTAGTACACAAGGGTTATTGTGGGCTTATTTTTAAGTCCACAAGCATTAGTGTGGAGAATTAAAAAAAAAAGTCAAACATGCAACCATATAAATAGGACAGAAACAAAATTAGTATAAAATAATTAAAGAACTGAAGAATTTCATTTAAAAACAACTTCACTTTAGGTTCTGGGAAAAATAATGCTACTTTATTCTTTTATATAGCATCAAAATTAGAGCTTTTCTTATCAGACTGACTTGGATGATGTCTCAAGACTCGACTGGTTTCTGCGCTTTGTCTTCAAGTCCCTAATTGATAAAAACCTTTCTCCACAATGTTGGAGTTATGCAAAAAGCATTTGCCTTGTTGAAGGTATCAGTTCTATGATATTTTCACTCATCAGTTCTATGATATTTTTACTCAGTCACAACACTTGTAACAAACCTACACAGTTTGTTGAAAATAGTTATTAGCATGTACAGTTTCATTAAACTGTTTAGCAACTTCTTTGCTGTTCTTGATTTTAAAAAATCGCTTATTCACCCAACTTTTGCATACACTGGGCCCTATTACATGGTCTTTTTTCTGGTCACTCAGTGTTTCATAGCTTATAATGTTAACTTGTCACAAATTTCTATGATTCTACGGCTGCGTTTCTAGTGGAGAAACTGGTTTCTGGTTGTCTCAACCTCTGTTGTGTCACTGGTTTTATAGCTGATATTGCTGAAAAGTGGCCTCAATGCTGTGCAACACTTTATTCACTCAAAACAAATTTACACACAGGAACTTCTTGGTCTCAGAACACTTGTATGAACTTACTGAATTTAGGAAGTTGTCTTACTCAGTCACAAGTTGACTTCCACCATGTATGTATGTATACACACACACAGAAGGTGATTATCATAACCATGGATAATGTTATTAACTGGTTATCAAAATTATTTGAAATAAAAGGAAAATGAACTGCTTATTAACCTCAACAGACTAGATATCATTATATCCTTTGTTTAATTTTATTAACCAATTATCATTATTGAAAAGGCTTTGTCTAAAAGTAGCCACAAAAAATTCTATCAACTATGAAATGAGAAAAATGCTACATATTTCAAAACTTTGAAATTCTTGTTTTATTTATTGCATTAAACAAGGCAGGGGTTACTTACTTTGAATTTATTATTTCAGTTGTTTGAAAAAAATCTGATGAATTTCTGCTTTTAGGTTTCCATCATTCCTAGTATTAATTAACTGATATAATAAGCTATTGTGTTCAGTGCTCAGATGCACTACACGTCAGAAAAAGAATAAAAGAGGGGACACAAAGCAGTAATATCTCAAGCAAAGAAAAATAACAATTAAAGCCAAAAGTGCATGCACTCTACATTGAATAAAACACAAAAAGACAGAAAAATGATTTAGTAAAGGAATCATGAAAAGGAAAGGGTGCATAGGCATTGAAGCCTATTATGTACAAACTAGCATTTGTGATATGTGGAAGGAAATATGGTACTGTGAGGCCCAGTTTATAGCTGAGAGTGATGCCAGGATCGACTCAGCAATCACCCTGCAGTCCAAAGAACTGGCTCTTCTGCCAACATACCTTGGCAAAAGAACAACAAAAATAGTGATAGAAGAATTTGCATTGGAAATTAAACCAACATGGCTCTTGGCAGCCATCTTTGTCAAAAAAAAAAAGGAGGTGACACTTTGGGAGTTTGAGGTGAAAAAGTATCCAGAATTGGTGTAGCAAGAGTAGTGTTGGTAAATTTTGGGAAGCATGGGATTTTTTAAGGATACAGTATCCTGACGGCTAACAATCAGTGCAAGTAGTTTATTCCATGCTTTGACAATTCTGAGTAGGAAAAAAATGTTTTTGAGTCATGGCTTTTGTACTGTTTTTTTTCCCCAAAATTTTTTGTTCTTGTATTATGAAGAAACGATGTTTTATATAAGTTTTCATGGGAAAAGTGCTTACTTTGTTAAAATATCACCTTTGCAATGAATAAAGAGAATAAGAACGTTACTGTTCAAAGATATCTGTCAAGTATCATAAATTAACACTCACGTTTACTTGCAGGAGAGATTTACAAGATGTGTGTCCTTGTGTGTAGCTTTGTCTAGACAACAGGTGATTTTTGTGTAAAAGCATCACTATCATACAAGTGATATTCATTTCCAGTCTTCTATGAAAAAAATGGAGTACCTGACATCAGGTACTCCATCCTCCAAAATTTCAATGCATCCTCAAATTTACCAACATTGCTCATGCATGCCGATGCACCCTTTCATCTTTATAGATATTTTTTACTGTTCATTTTCTGTCTTTTTGTGTTTTATTCTGTGTACGATGCTTATATATTTGACTATAATTACTATCTTACTTTACTTGGCTTATTGATGCTTTCTGTTGTGTTGTGCACCTGAACATTATACACAATAAACTCATCATTACTACTACTACTACTACAGGCAAAATGCTTAGCAGCATTTTGTCCATGTTTATGTTCTGAGTTCAGATTCTGCCAAGGTTGACTTTGCCTTTCATCCTTTTGGGGTTGATATAATAAATACCATTCATGTACTGAGGTCAGTAAAATCGACTAGCCTCCTTCCCAAAAATTTCAGGCCTTGTGTTTATAACAGAAAGAAGAAGAAGAAGAAGAAGAATCGTTATTGTCATTTAACTTCCTGGGTCTCTTGATTTCACTTGCTCTGGTTAATTCTTTGAGAGCCAACAACAACCATTATTATTGTTAGCACGCCAGGTGAAATACTTATTGATATTTTTTTTGTCCATTTTCACATTCTGAGTTCAAATTCCACCAAGTACCACTTTACCTTTCATCTTTTTGGGGTCAGTAAAATAAGTACTAATTAAGTATTGGGAGTTGATATAATCAACTAGCTCCCTCCCCCAAATTTCTGGCCTTGTGCTTATAGTAGAAAGGATTATTATTATTATCATTATTATTATCATTATTATTATTATTATTATTATTATTATTATTATTATTATTATTATAAGAAAAACATTTACATAATTTTTTCTATATAACATATACATTTTCATCATCAACCACCTATTCATCATCGCCATCATTATTTCTTCATCTATTTTCCATGGTGCATGGGTTGGATGGATTATCACAGTCCAAGTTAATTCATATTTGGAGTTACTGCTCTCCTAAACAAGAAGATCATGTCTTGCTCATAGCTTTAAAAATATTATGGACGATTCAAAATGTTAAAAGGAAAAGAAAAAGAAATCCTATCTTTGTTTATAGTCCAGAAAGGTATAATATTGTTACTATAATATTTATCTTTTTTTTATGTATTCATTATTTTATACATGATGTATAACATTCTGTAGATTTAGTAGTTTCAGAGGTTCAAATAGAAAAAATTATTACTCTCTAAAATGTTCACACTTCATTTGACATAAAACTGCGTGTAAAATATAGTTTGTTTTTTGATTTTGTTTTCAAATGAACTTGCATAGAAATCTAGAGAAAAATCATAAGCTTTCAAGCAATATTCTAAAAATATAGAATAGCACCAAATTTATGTAACAACGCAAAAATTTTAAAAATATACGAAAATATTAGCATATGATGTTAAAGCAATAAAAGTATCCTTTCACTTCATAATTATCTATCCATCCGTCTTCTGTCACCTTTTCCTGAGAGGGTCATTAGATTAGAGTCTTCAGTCTCCTCCATAAGGTCCTATCAGAAGCAACAGTCATTACAGTTTATGGCCAGATTTCCATCTGAGACTATGGATCAGCTTGACCTGGAGAGACACTTTAACCTCTAAGTTATGTACCCTTTTGAATGATGTTACTCCAGGGATCCTTTGGAGGAACCTCCATTTCAACTGCTTGTATTTGTGATCATACTCTAATCAATCATTACCCATCACACATAACTAAAGATGAGAATAGGCACATCAACCAAATTGAAGATACAAGTTTTGCTTTTTTACCAGCCTCTCCTCATCCGAGGTACTATACCAGTACCTGCAATTCTAGATTCCAATTCATCTTCTGCTTCCAATCACTCATGAATGCAGCCCCAAAACACTTAAACTTCTCCACTTATCTCAGTGATGTTCCACTAACATGCAGAGTTCACCAGGAAGACTTTCTTAAGAGGACCATTGTTTCAGTTTTCAAAACATTAATTCTCATCCCTGGCTTGCAGCACTTGGCAGTGAACCCATTCAATGCATGCTGGATATCACTTTCTGATCAGTCAAGTAGCACCAGGTCATCTGCAGGTATCAGCCAACTGATCCTATATCCACCAATTCATAATTAAATATGCATAATTGAGCCACTACATTATCCAACCACCAATATGAATTTTGCCTCATTTGGAGCAATTTACCTTTATTTCCCAATGAATTGAAGAATTGACTGCTATTTCTTCCAAACCAATAAACCACATAAAAGGCCCCGCATTGACTCTTTTAAAGTTATTATTTAACATCAGATCAGCATTGAAAGAGTGCACCTATGATCAAAGCAATCCAAGTATGCATATCCCATCATCATTTTGGGTGGGGGGTTTCCAGGTGAAAGTTTTAGAAGTACATTATCTAGTATGTCGTTTTCATTTTTTTTAAAGATAATAGATACAATTTGAAGGAGATTTGGCTATTCTTTTGGCATGTTATCCTAATTATATATGCATAATTGTGCGACTACATTATCCAACCACCAAATATGAATTTTGCCTCATTTGTAGAAATTTACCTTTGTTTCTCTATCATTGATAAAGAAGCTTCCTTTTTGGACAGAGAACCAATATGTGTGTGTGTGTGTGTGTGTTGCTTGGGCATGGCATTTAACCCCAAGTCAGCTTTCATCGTGGATGCATCTTTTGAACTACAAGGGGACAGTTGGAGTTCTAACCATTGATTATATGTCATATACTATATATTACACTATGCAAGTATAATATATTATTCACAAGAAGTCTTAGTCGGGGCTGTGTCGAAGGATCCGTTACCACTGAAGGGTCTCTATCAGAGCGAAGAGAAGGTAGGTGCCTTTATATTTGAATCTCGCACACCCTACAGGTACAACCCTTGATCCTCAAAATAATGAAAAACAAAGTTGACATAAGCAGGATTTGAACACAGAGAGCAAAGATCTGGAACAAATATCACAAAGTATTTCATCTTATGCTTTAATGACTCTATCAACTTGCCACCTTATATATAAACATACACACACACATACACACGCTCACACATTTCCTCATTTATTTATGAAGGCCAAGGTTTATGTTATGGTTACAAATTAAATCAGTTACATTGTTACCATATTAACAATAATACAATAAACCAGCATTGACTTTTTCATTGAAACCCTTTTTCATCTCTACAATACAATAATAACACAATCACTCACATACCTACTTTTTATCAATACAAACATAATAATATATGTAACATGTGATAAAGATAATGGCTAAAAGATTGTAATCAGTTTAACTATACCTATATTTGTGTGTGCATGTGTGTATCTATGTTCATGAGTGTGTTTGTAAATGTGTGTGGGTATTTGTATTAATAACAATGTGTATAATAATAAAGGTGTTGTTTCTGTATAATTGACAATGCAGTTCAACATCACATGACAACATCACATGTCCTCCGAAGGCTGTTCCACCACAATGAGTTGTAATAATTGAACTTTGTTTTCCTCAATACTTGTGTGTGTGTGTGTGCATGTGCATGCATGTGTGCATGCACGAGTGTGTGTGCATGTGTATGAGTGTATAGTCAGTCAGACTTGAGCATTGAAATTTCACCAATGAAATTACCTTTATGTTTCCTTGCTGGCATCTTTCCTTCCTTCCTTCCTTCATTCATTCCCTACCTCTCTCTCTCCTCTCTCTCTCCCTTGTGTATTCATACATATATCATTGTCATCACAGCCACTCCTAGGCGTAGGAGTGGCTGTGTAGTAAGTAGCTTGCTTACCAACCACATGGTTCCAGGTTCAGTCCCACTGCATGGCACCTTGGGCAAGAGTCTTTTAATATAGCCTCAGGCCGACCAAAGCCTTGTGAGTGGATTTGGTAGACGGAAACTGAAAGAAGCCCGTCGTATATATGTATATATATATATGTGTGTATTTGTTTGTATGTCCGTGTTTGTCCTCCCAACATCGCTTAACAACCGATGCTGGTGTGTTTACATCCCCATAACTTAGCTGTTCAACAAAAGAGACCGATAGAATAAGTACTAGGTATTTCGTCTGTTGCTCCATTTTGAATTCAAATTCGACTGAGGTTGAATTTGCTTTTCATCCTTTCAGGCTCGATTAAATAAGTACCAGTTACACACTGGGGTCGATGTAACCAACTTAATCCCTTCCCCAAATTCCAGGCCTTGTGCCTAAAGGATTATTATTATTATGATTATTATTATTGAGGGGATTGGCAAAATCATTAGAGTGCCAAATAAAATCCTTTGGTTATTTCATCTGACTCTTCACATTCTGAGTTCAGTTCCTGTTGAGATAAATTCATTTCTACTCTAGGCACAAGGACTG
Source organism: Octopus sinensis (assembly GCF_006345805.1). NCBI lineage: Eukaryota > Metazoa > Mollusca > Cephalopoda > Octopoda > Octopodidae > Octopus > Octopus sinensis. Next base: position 24,423,408 of record NC_043002.1, on the reverse strand, counting down.
AAATTTGGGGAGAAGGGGGCCAGTCGATTAGATCAACTCCTGTATGCAACTGGTACTTAATTTATCAACCCCGAAAGGATGTAAGGCAAAGTCAACCTCGGTGGAGTTTGAACTCAGAATGTATAGACAGACAAAATACCTATTTCTTTACTACCCACAAGGAGCTAAACACAGAGGGGACAAACAAGGACAGACAAACGGATTAAGTCGATTACATCAACCCCAGTGCATAACTGGTACTTAATTTATCGACCCCGAAAGGATGAAAGGCAAAGTCGACCTTGGCGGAATTTGAACTCAGAACGTAACGGCAGGAGAAATATGGCTACGCATTTCACCTGGCGTGCTAACGTTTCTGCCAGCTCACTACCTTCCTGCTGAGATCAATTGTGCTTTTGATCCCTCCTAGGTTGATAAAATAAAGTACTAATCAAGTACTGGGATTGATGCAATTGATTAAAGCCCTCCTGCTAAATTTGAGGCCACATGCCTATAGTAGAATTAACTACTACTACTACTACTACTACTACTACTACTACTACTACTACTACTACTACTACTACTGCTGCTGCTGCTGCTGCTGCTGCTACTGTTACTACTTTAATTTTTTTAGTTGTTGCTATTTATTTTCTTTCTTCTCCCATTATGGCCTTCTAACATCTTTTTGTTCATTTATCTTCTCCCTATCCCCCTCTATAATCCTTACTATTCTCTCTCTCTCTCTCTCTCACTTTATTTCTTCCTCCCTCCTTCCTTGTCTTCTCCATAAGCAGGATGAGATCACTGGAATGTTGAGTGGGGTTACCTAAGCCTGTTCTCATATAACACCTTTCAACATATCTTAAATTCTAAAGAAGATTTTTTTTTATGTAACCTTTGACCTTTTAGTTAATTCTTGACCTCACTCTTACTCAGCTTCCCTATCTTCTCTCTCCCTCTCTCTCAGTCAGGAAAGCCCCCAACAAACTAAATTAATTATAACCCTTACACCAACCATCAGTTAATACCAGTGTTGCTAAATATATAACTTAAATGAGTCAACAAGGGATCCTCTATATAGTCAGTTTACCTCCAACAAACAGTAACCGAAACTCTTTCAAATCACACCTTACCATCTTAAGTCAGCGCGCATTAGATAATGTAGTCCATGATATACTATGTCCGAATGTAAAATGAAATGACCTTCCTAGAACATCTTTGATCATAGATCTGCTGGACCAGTACTAGCCTGTGGTTAAACAACAACAAGAACAAAGAAGATGTTAGATAATGTAGTACAAGATGCACTATATCTAAATAAAGAAATGAGATGAACGTGACTGAAGCATTTTAGATCATAAGTCCACTGGAATAAGGCTGGCTAGGGTTAAATAACAACAACAGTAAGACTTAAGCTCAGTTCCACCCTAAGACTATTGTATTTGTACAGTGGTTCACAAATTATTTGACTGACTACATTCAAACTATACGATCATAGTTTCAAATCTCACTAACAACAAGTTAAAAATTTATGCATATCAAACATTCCTTTAGTTACTCTCATTGAGGGAGCTTTTACACAGTCACTCATCATGCCAGAAATAGCAGGCAAATTTCCCTTTTATCATATCCTACTCTTAAAAAAATGAAAAAGATATTGGTTAATGTAGGCATACATTATACTTCAACAAAATGGTCACAGGCGGAATATTTTTGAACCTAGTCCTAATTGATCAGAGTCAACTTGAGAATGATCAAAAACAAAGCAATCAAGCTCAACCAATGAGTTAATCACAACACAATTGCACAATCTCCTTGAAATAGCAGCCAAATCTACCTCAGGTCACATCTCACTGACATGAAAAAAAAGAAAGGACTCATTGGATAAATGAAGACCTATGCCAATTTACCTATAGGCTTCACATGCTGAAGCCTTGGATCTCAAAATCTAGGAGGCCTCTGGCCAGGGTGCATATAGTCATGAAAGTGGAGGATTGGGAAGGGTCTCATATGGAATAAATGAGAACCTCTCTTCTTCTAAATCTGGGTACTGACATAGATATACGTTTGTGCACGCAATAGAGTGGATGAGGAATGAATGGAGACAATGTTGAGTCAAGAGGAATTTTCAATCTGACATGTCAACCTCTCTGAAGCTGGTGACATGATAAAAGCAACCAGTTAATTTGTTGGTAGGAAGGACATCCAATTAAGCGGGATTTAGTCCCCTAACTCATTTAGTGAGGCAGTATCCCCAAATAAAAACTGACTCAAAACATGATGCCTTGTCCAAACTTCTTAAGCACAGAAAGTGAATGTAAAACTATTATTATTACTGATGGTCATGATGATCATGACGATGACAATGACAACAACAATGATGATGTGGAGGAGGAGGGGAAGTTGGAGGAGGAGAAGGAGGACAATGATGATAATGACAATGATAATGATGGCATTCGATATTATTGTCCTGGCTACAATGTGCTCAAAAAACTGTAGGATGGCTTCATACTGTATTTCTGTTTACTCCTTTTTTGCATATCAAGAAGGGCCATGTCTTCTCTCCAACTTTCTAAAACGTTCGTTCCTCTTTGCTAAGTTTAATTTGAAACCTCTCAATTCTAGATTTTGCTCCCATGTCTAAAAATTCTTCTCTTAAGCTATTAAAGATTCAACTATAAGAACTAAGTGATCAGTATTTCCTCTGTAATCATCCCATCTTTTTGTGTGTGGCTTCAGATATTGTATAGCTTGGACAACAATAGCCACTATGTCCTTTTTTAAAGTTGGTTACATATTGTATGAAGAAGATTTGCTTGTTATTTCTAGAAGGTCAAGTGACCAGTGTAGAGATTTTTGTTGGCTCAACTTATTTATAGTGTAATGGTAGAGGTGGTAGTGGTTACAATGGTTGTGGTGTTTGATCGGGAGATGGCAGTTCTGTTCCTGACAGTATAGGTGGAGTATACTGTAGTGGTAATGATGGTGTTTGTGGTCTTGGTGGTTGGTAGTAGTGGTGTGGTTGTAGCAGTAGTGGTGGTGATGGGGAAGATAACAATGAGGAGGGGGAGGAGCCAGAGGAGATGGACTTATGCCCAGTGTTAACATCATTGGAGAAAAGCCACACAGAGCTCTGGACACATTTAGTGCCAGACAGAGTTTAGAACATGCAATGATGATGATGATGATGAGGAGGAGGAGGAGGAAATCATGGAGAGTAAGGATAGTGAGTGGTGGTGGTGGTGGTTCATGATACTTATGCTGATGTTGATGATGGTAAGTAGGAAACAGAAGGGAGGAGGAGAAGCAGGAGTAGGAAGAAGAGGGGAAGGGATGTGGAGGGAAGGAGGAGGAGGAAATAGTGGAGGATGAAAATGGTAGCAATGGTTAGGGTTGTTGATGAAGAGTTGGAGGAGAAGGAAAGTAGTATCATAGTGGGGATGATGGTGATGATGATCATCATCGTGGTGGTGGTGGTGGTGATGATCTGTGCCAAATGTTGCCCAGCCAATGCATCTATAACAGATGCAGTTTTTGAATATTGCCAAATTGTGTAATTGATTTGAATGCAGTAATGAGTGCATTATTCCTTCAACTGCAGTATATGCACTGATCTACTTAAGCATCTACATGCATATGCACACACTCACAAATTCAGTTCTATAGACGCACACAACAAACATATGTACACATGCACACACACACACACACACACACACACACACACAAACTCCGCTTATTTCATCTAACTCATGCAAGCATAGAAAAGTAGATGTTAAAATGATGATGATGATGATGATATATCTTGCACAGATACAGAAGTTGATAAATAGATAATAATTAAATAATCAGATAAATATTTAGGATTGTATATCTAATTATATGGATTTTCTGAATGTTTGTTTCTATACATACATATACACATATATACATACATATGTATGTATGTATGTATATGTGTATGTATGTATGTATTGGGTTGCCCGTAAAGTTCGTGCTGATTTTTAAAGAAATTAAAAAAGTCAATAAATACTTGCCATTACATTTTTAATCAACCAAACATGAACCATTTTTTTGCACAATGCGTCTCCATCTTTCCTTTAACTTGAAAATACCCTCTTCCCAGAATTGAGGTGGTTTCATGGCAAAGAATTCATCAAAGTATCTTTTTAAGTCATCCAAGGAATTGAAATTTTTACCATTAAGACTATTCTGCAGAGACCAGAATAAGTGGAAATCCAAAAGGAGCTATATCTGGTGAATATGGAGGGTGGGGTAACACATCCCAGCTGAGCTGCAGCAATTTTTGTCTGGTTCCCAAAGCATCAAGTACCAAAAATGAACTTTCTTATCTTCCATTTTAAAGGGTTACAGAATTAACACAGATTATAGGAACATAAACCTTCTTCCATGAAAAGATAGCTTAAACTGTGCCTCTAAATGGAAATGTAGTCAAATCCTATTTTATGGACTCAACCATGTTCTAAAATAAGTCGAAAGGTAAGCTACTATAAATTGGCATGGACTTTCCAGACAACCCAATATATATGCATGTATGCAAGTATGTATGCAAGCATGCATGTATGTATGTATACCAACATGCAGTATGCATTAACAAAATCCATACCTATAATTACATATTCTTATCTTATCTATTTATCTGTTTATCTGCATCTATACGTGCAGTGAATTATAATGTATCATCATTATTGTCATTGTTTTAACATCCAATTTTTCATGCCTGCATGGATCAGATAATATCCATTAACATAGAAATTTATGGCGTGATGGTAAACCTCACTTGTTTCCAAGCAAGGTAATGTTTCTCCAAGGCCATCCATGTGTTCACAGTAGACTGGAAATAAATGACACTGTTTATATGGTGCCAATGGCTGCCTACAACAATCACAGGATGTCAAGACAAGGAGTTATACATGCACACACGCACATATACACATACATACATACATAGCTATGTGGAGGTGCAATGGCCCAGTGGTTAGCGCAGTGGACTTCCAGTCATGGAATTGTGGTTTTGATACCCAGACTGGGCATTGTAAGTGTTTATTGAGCAAAATCACCTAAAGCTCCACAAGGCTCTGGCAGGGGGTGGGGGTAAACGCTCCTGTACTCTTTAGAATTCACCATCTTAAATTCATGATTACCTGAGAGTGTCTGCATTTGTGTGTGTGTGTGTGTTGCATCCTATGATTGTCTGTCTTTCTATCTGTCTTTATCTCTATCTCTGTCTTTCCCTCTCTCTGTATATATGTTTACCACTCTCTCTTTCACTCTTTTTCTATATATGTGTATCTCTCACGTTGAGAGAGAGAGAGAGAGAGAGAGTGTGTGTGTGTGTGTGTGTGCCATTGTATATGTATGCCTGTCTGTATGAAATTTCATTAGGGTAGCAGAGTTGAAAGACCCTCTCAAGCATCAGCTGCAAACTCAGGAGACCTGAATAGTGAAGGAATAGACTTGATGATATGCAACACAAGCCTCAATTGCACAGACTCAGGGGAGCAAAGGATGTACAATGTGGGCGGCGTTGGCGCTATATTATCCAACATTGTGCAAATGATGTAGCGATCACAGTGACTTGGAGAGAATAGAGTTTCAATGTTTAAAGGCAGTCTAAAAACGAAGAGCAATCCTGCTATTAATTATTACCATGCGTGTGCAAATGAAGGCAGGGTATTGTAATCACTCATCTTAGTCTGTTTGTCTGTGTGTTTTCAAAATTACAGGGAAACGGCTGAACAGATTTTCATCAAATTTGACAGAAATACTTATTGGGTGAGTGGCTCAAAATGATGAAACTTTGGTTTGATTATCTTTAAAATTGGTGGGTAGGTAAATCAAAATGTTTTGACTGTGCAAATTGCTTGTGAAAGAATTTATGTGCACGCAAGGTATGCATTGTTTTGGCATATTCTCAGCACAAGAATCTATTACTAGCACATAAAACTCGCATTATGTCTATTAAATACTATTTATCTCTCACCAGATGGAGTACACAATATATATATATCATTTGATTCGACCCTTGTCTCCATGTGTATAGATCATGGTGTACCTATACACATAGACAAGTGTGGGTACATCATTGAAAAACGTTGAAAATATTTCTCAAATTCTATGCAATATTTTCTGTAAGTATTTCATTTTCTTCACTTTCTTTTTCATAATCAGAATTTTTATTTAAATAATCATCTATTCGGTCATATGCAAATTTTACTCATATGCATTTGGCATAGATGTCGATCAAATCTACTTTTAGCAGTCATCTGTTTAGGCTTCTAATCCTCTTTTAGTCAAACACTTACAAAGCTTAATTCAGTTCAATTAAAAAAGAATGGGTAAGCAACAGATTGTAAGCCACACTATAATTTGTAAATAATTTATCTGTGTACAGGGTGTGCATTGCCCCTCAGATGCCTTTCTTTTCCATTTTTTTTTTAGTAATTGCTCTCTGTGCTGCCTCAATTCACATAATATTTTGTTTGGTATGTGGAAACCACAGAACTAAAAGTATTCTAGATGTGACCATACAAAAGAGGTGAAAAGGGGGATTATAACATCTGGCTCTCTGGGCCAGAAAGTTCTGAGAATCCAGGAACTCATTTTTGCAAGTATATCAACTTCATTTTTTATGTAAGTACTCTAGCAGAGGTTACTGTTAACAATTGCTCTGATGTTGTTGGATGCCATGCATATTTCTCCTGAAGAAAGAGAATATGAATATTCAAGCACACTCGCTTTTTCAAAATGCATAAGTTCTCTAATTTTCCCACATTTAGCAGCAAGTTGTTCCTCTCTACCCATTGACTTGCAGCTTGTAGATGAGACTGGAGTTTTATTTGGGCTTCTCTGTTAATAAGTTTTTGAAGCTTGGGTCCAGCTGCAGTGACCAGCTTGTCGAGTTCCTTGAGGACATTACTCAGATTATTGACAGTGGCTCATGGGTGGATGTTGTCTACCTTGACTTTGCTAAGGCTTTCAACTCTGTGCCACACAAAAGGCTTATGGTGAAACTCTCTGCAATGGGTGTGGGGGATGACCTTTTTAACTGGTTGAAATCCTTCATCCTCAGCCGAAAGGAGGTAGTCACAGTTCTAGGACAGCACTCTACACCATATGAGATGTCATCAGGTGTACCACAGGGATCTGTCCTTGGTCCCCTCTTGTTTGTGGCATACATTAACGACATAGATGCCAATTTAAAGAATGCCACAGTATTGAAATATGCAGACGACATCAAGCTGTACCTTGAAATCAAGAGGACAGATCCTGATGTCTACAACTCTTTCCTGCAATCAGACTTAGACACAATGCAGCAATGGATCACAGACTGGCAACTGAAACTGGCTGTGGACAAGTGTACCACCATGCATTTTGGGAGAAAAAACCCTGCGTTCACATACTCCCTCCACAACACTGATATCAAGAAATCCTCTTGCGAGCGTGACCTAGGCATCACTGTCAGCAGTGATTTGCGTTGGTCAAAGCATATCTCTAAGATTGTCAGGAAGGCCGAGGGTGTCTTGGCATCACTCAGCAGGTCTTTTGTTAGCCGCTCTCCAGCCATCTATTTAAAACTGTATACAGCTATGGTACGACCACACTTGGAATTCGCATCATCAGTTTGGAACCCCTATCTTGCTCAGAACATTGACCTCCTGGAATCTGTCCAGAGACGTGCAACCAAACGCATACCCTCCATCAGACACCTACCATATTCTGAGCGCCTTGTTTCCCTGGGCATGGATTCACTGAAGCTCCGGCGTTTGGCGACGGACTTGGTAAACACCCACAAAGTTATCAACCACCTCACCAACAACAACACTGAACACCTTTTTGATCTCCATGTGTCTAACACACGTGGACATGCCTACAAAGTCAGAAAACAATACAGCTCCCATGACTTTCGGAAACATTTTTTCACGCTCAGAGTTGCTGAAGCATGGAATAAACTGCCTGCGTCAGTTGTTGACTGCCATGACACTGCATCTTTTAAGGCCCTCATGCTTTCCGAAATCCGCCGAAACTACACCTGATTATATATACACTTTAGATGAGTTGTAGTGCACCTGAGCACTGTACACAATTATTATTATTATTATTATTATTATTATTATTATTATTATCTGTGAATATTTTTATTTTGCTGAGCTAGATGACATTTGAAATGTCATTTACATACACAATAAAGAGAAGTGAGCCTAACATAGTCCCTTGAGGAACCCAACTGGTGACTTTTGCTGGGCTTCAGTGGATTCTGTTGATCACAATATGTTGGGTCATGTTCAACAGCATATATTTGATCCATTGCAGCAATGTTCCATGGATTCCAATATTAAACAGTTTTAACAATAGAATATTGTGGTCAAAGTCAACAAAGTTCAAACACTTTCCTAAAACTTTAAGGGTGTCATCAAAATGATGTAGAAGGTGTATTAGGCAATCTCTGCCTCAACAAAAACCGTACTGGTTGGAATTTAGGAGTTGGTTACTTTCCACGAAGCCAGTTATTCTTGAGTTCACTACTCTTTCACATACTTTGGTAATATGAAAGGTGAATGAGATCGGGCAATTGTTTACTGCAGGTGGCCTATTTCCTTATTTTGAAGATTGGTATAACAGATTGGAATGAGGAATGTTTGACTATATAGATTGAGTCAAAAGATTTTCTCAAGAGGTTAATTTGAGAAAATGCAAGTTCACATTTGCACTTCTTCAGAACACTTGCAGGGAATTTATCATGGCCTACTACACAATAATGTTTGGTATTGTTTAGCTAAAAGGACAATGATATCTGAAGCAGTGAAAGTTATGTTGTCAGGAGTGGTGAGATTGACATCATTGAAATAGCCAAAGTCAAGCTCTGTGGCATCACTGAAGACAGAGCAATATTATTTCTGCAGAACATCTGCCATTTCTTTAGTATCATGGTGGAGAATGTTATTCTAGCATATCAGTGGACCAATGGGAAAAAGTTGTGTTTGATTTTTCTTTTAATAACCCAGTATTCCTCTGCAGTCTTTTGGTTGTTGATGTATGCTTTTATGCTGTTCCACAGATGATAGTTTTTCAGCTAAAGTGCTCTTATTGCTGTTGATCGTGGTATTTTAATTGGTGGATATTTAAGTATTTTGAGTTTCTTGATAAGTGTGTTTCTTTTGTCTCTTGGGAGCCTACTTCTGTTTGGCTAATGAGTTTTGTTGGAATGTATTTTAGACATGTATTGGTGTCAATAGCCAATACCATAGGTCTCAAAATCAACAAGAAGAAAACGTACACTCTTTTTAAAAATATAACAGATGCTGACCATGTGACTTTGAATGACAAACCAATTGCAAATGTTGACAAATTTAACTACTAGGCACCAAAATAACAATGGAAGGAGACTGCATTCATGAAATAAATACAAGAATCAGCAAAGCTACCCAATCATTCGGTGTGCTGAACTCAATATGGAAATCATCAGTATTTAGCATGAGCACTAAAATATGATTTTACAAAAGCAATATACTTCGCGTGCCCCTCTATGGATCCAAATGTTGGAAAACAACCAGAAGTATTGAAAAGAGATTGGAGGGGTTTCAAAATAAATGTTTGCAAAAAGTTTTGAAGGTTTATTGGCCAAATATGATCTCAAATAGCCAACTATATACCAAAGCTAATGTGAAACCAATAAGAGAAACTATTGAAGCAAGGAGATGGAAATGACTAGGTTGAGTTTGTTACTATAAACTGAACTGAATTGTCAGGATCACTTTGCAATGGGTTCCATAAGGTAAAAGAAGACATGGCCAACCAAAGGAAACGTAACATAGAACAATAACAAAAGATCTTTAAAGCAGAAGGTTAACAATGAAAGAAGCTGTCAAGGACACTTTCAGTGTTAGAAGATGGAATGATCTTGCTGTCGCTTCAAGTACCACAATGCACAATGAGAACCAAATGGATGAATGATTGGTGTCAATATCCTCAAACCTCTGCCAAGTTGCTTCACTGTTAGAAGAAGTATGGGTAGGTGGGTAGGTTGGTGGGTGGTTAGGTAGGTAGGTAGGTAGGTAGGCAGGTCGGTAGGTAGGTAGGTAGGCAGGTCGGTAGGTAGGTAGGTAGGTATAGAAATAGATATTGATATGCACCCGTACACATAGCTCTACCAAGATGGATTGTTCAAGTGTGTGAGGTTCCAATGACAAAAATATAGGAGGAATGGTGAGGAAAGTATACAAATAGCTTCAAAAATAGTTGGGTATTTCTCTTAGTTATACTTCAGTAGGCCTGTACATAAGAACTGGATGACTCCAACTCCCTTTGTCATCTATGGTGGAGAAATTCAAGGAAGAAAAATGTAGAGTTGTAATAACATACACGGACTCCCAGGCTGAGTGTGTCCGGCATGCAAGTATCACTACAAGTTCAGGACACAAGTGTGTAGTCAGCACCACTGTTGCACAGGCTGAAACTATGCTGAAGGTAAGCAACATCGTTGGAATTACAAGCACAAGACAGTAGTGTTTTGGTTTGTACCATTTCCAACAATAGAAAAAGGCAGGTGTCAAGACAGTGAGAGCCATGATCCAGATAGATGTACAGTACCCAGAGGAAGAAAGAATAAGGTTAAGAGCTGTGGAGCTAGTATCCTAAGGAGTCTAGATTAAATGAGATTGTAGGGAGAAGGGGTGGCAGTCATAGCTATTCCCAGTCAAGGACTGGTGTAGGGGATTTCCTGCCCAGTCAGTATTTGGAATGATTACAGCCATTGGAATAAGAGGTAAAGAACAAAAGGTAGCTGAGTAGAGGCTGGGAGAGACAATGGGAAGAGCCGCTTGCTGGTTATGGAATAAGAGAGAAGAATTAAGCAGGATGCTCTGAGGAGATGATGAGCAGTGATTTGGATATCATTGCAAACCAAAAACGGGAGAGTGTCACAGTTCAGGATCAAAACATCCAGTGGTCCTTGGATAGCATCTGATTAACATCAGTTCCTCTTGGACAAAGCTACCAAAAGTGAATGAAGTTTCTTTAAGATATCAATATCGTGAATATATATGACTTATGGATTGTTAGACAACTACACACACACACACACACTAGGGAGAGATGGAAGGGGAAATAACTCTTAACGTTATTCAAGGTACATAATTTCCGATTTTGTCAAGCTAAACAGTATGATAATAGTTAGTGACTTTGGGTAATTATCAACCATTTCGATGAAATTTTTTAAATATTCAGAGGTAGTACTAAACATTTTATTCATTTTGCTTTAGCAGGTTTGATTAAACATAAGCTACATCGTGTCACACGAAAATTAGTTATCACCAATACAATTTTATCGTTAATGGTGTCCCTGCTTGCAAGGGAGATAATCATGATCAGGAAGGTACGATATATAGATTTTGTAGAAAAGCCCCTGATGTCTTTATTTTGAGTCAAGGAGGGAAACTCTCCACCAGCAGCTCTCGGACTGGTAAATACTAGACCCCACCCTCTCTCATCTCTAATATTAGTTCAACATTTTGACGCGTCTTTTTCTCTTTATTAATGATGTTGACTAGTTTTAAAAATTGGAAAATCATCTAAATTTTACCAGCAAAATCTTATAAAATGGCAATGTTCTAAGAGATGTACATGTTTATATGTGATATATGAAAATAAAAATTTTACTCAACATGGCAATTTATCAGCCCCCTTTTCAATCCGCACGCCCCCACCCCTCATTGAAATATACCCCTCTCCCTCATAATGAATATTGCTCTATGCAATTGCACAACTTGCTGGAAATACCAACCAAATTTCTCTGAAAATCACACCTCAGTACCTTAAAAATGGAAAGATACTCAATACTCTAACTCTGAAAGATAAAGAATAGTCTCAATTGAACATCCTTCATCAGAGGTTTGATTCACAAATGAAAAAAAAAATGGTCTTCATTGGAGTCGTTAATCAGTCATAAGGAACTAAGCTTCATCAGGGTTGGTCTGGGGCTTAAACAACAACAACACCTGCTGCTGCTGCTACTACTACTACTACTACTACACCCCTATTTAATTCTATTTTAGGAACTTTAGAATTTATTTTAGAATATGAAATTGCATTGTTGTGTTCTTCAAACATTATACAAAACAAATACATATGTTTTTTAGCATAAAAAAGAAAATAAAAACATAGAAAACTGGTAGTAATTGCTACTTTGGTTATATCCTAACAGTCAAACTAACAAGATGGCCGCTACTGGATTGTTTGCCTTGCTAGAATAGGTACCATATTTACCTTAAATCATGCACTGCTGTTTTAATAAAAGAAACATACTATATACTCTCAGATGCATTATGTCTAAAAAAAAAGGACAAGGAATCAATGTTAGAACATCTTTGAAAACATACCTTGTCAATTAGGGCTGCCTTGAAATATGAGGAGTTACAAACTCAACCTTGAGAAGAAAATTGACAATTTATACCCAGCTATTACAGACATTATATTTCTGTAAAGAAATAATATCTAAATGTTTGTACTCTCAGCTTATGGCTCAGTGCCTACAAATTTAACATTCTCACTCTTAGACACTTTAGATATTCAACCATTTGTCTTCACAACGTCAGGCACACACACACACACTGAATTCTTCCCCTCCATTTAAGTTCCACTTCTGTTGACATAGTTTTCTTCAGAACCTCAATTTCCTATCTTGCTTTGAACCCACCTTTCTTTCTAATGGCTGAACTTAAAAATTACTTAAAAAACATCAATGCTATTTTTTTTTTAATTCTTAGGATTTATTTAACTTCCCTAAGTTAGTTTACACTCTCAGTGTTAGTCTCTCACTCAGTTTCGTGGCATTTCTGCAACTTTTTAACAATTCAATTCTTGAGAAACTTGAAAACTTGCCCGATGTTGAGCTCACTTTGATATCCATGGCCCAAACAATTCGGATGTCTAATTTATATAAATAGTTCTCTTTATTTCTCTCCTTCCTTTCTTTCATGCATGCTCTCCTTTGGTAAGCAACATTCTCTTCTTTCTAACATGGATTAGTTCTAAGAAGGAGGTGGGTGAAGCTCTACAGCTGTGTGGAAGGGATTTGTATTGTTAGTTCCAAAGTGGGGAATAGCAGAACAGAGAGATTTTGATGGTTTACTGTTAAAACACATTTTCCCCACCTTTTTTTGTCTGAGGAAGAGAGTTTCTTACATTCAAGAAAGTAGGGCTCTCATCCTCCTGTTTTGTAACTGCTTAGATAATAATATACACACTTCTAGGATATGCTCCCAAAATCTACAAAATCAAAATTATATGGTCAATTGAATTTTGTCCAAAAATTTATCAGTCCAATCCAATCATCTCCACTATCCTGAAAACAAGGGAAAATGCCAGCTTCTAACTATGACAGATTTGAGGAATCGAGAAATTTTAGTTGATTAAATCATTGGCAATACTTGATGCAGCACTTCATTTTATAGACCCTGGAAAGAAAGAAGGACTAAGTTGACATTGGCAGGATTTGAATTCAGAATGTAAGGAGGAACAACGAAATAATATAAGGTCAGGTATTCTACAATTAAAGTATGAAAAATGGTAGTTCTTAACATGGGCTTGAATCTAGAAATTTGTAGGAAAGTGTTAAGTTGACTGAGTAAATTTTAGTACATACCTGGTACTTATCTTATCAAACCTCCATCACAAAGAAAAAGGCAAATACCCATTTTTTAAAATCTGTTAAGTCAAGAGAAGTCTTCAAGACTGCTGGCTGGAAAGAAGGAAAGAATTTTCAAACCGGCAGCCTGGCCCAAATGCTTGCAACAAAGTGGACTCTACAAAAGGCACCTTCAGTACCTTTTGTAGAGTTCACTTTGTTGATAGTGTTAAAATGGGTGACTGTATCTTGGATGCCTTCAAGGCATAGTCATTTATTCTTTTACTTGTTTCTGTCATTTTGACTGTGGCCATGCTGGAGCACTGCCTTGACCTCAGGACTTATTTTCTTAAGCCTAGTACTTATTCTATCAGTCTATTTTGCCAAACCACTAAGTTATGGAGACATAAACACACCAACACCAGTTGTCAAGCAGAGATGAGGTGACACACACATATACAACAGGCTTCTTTCAGTTTCTGTCTATCAAATCTACTCACAAGGATTTGGTTGGCCCGAGGCTATAGTGGAAGACACTTGCCCAAGGTGTCATGCAGTGGGACTGAACCTGGAACCATGTGTTTAAGAAGAAACTTCTTACTACACAGCCATGCCTGCGATTGTTAATTTTTAGTGTAGGCTTTGTATCACACTACCCAGTTTAATTCCTTATTGCCATAGCTTTGTGAAAGAGCTCATATTTTAGTTATAGTCTATAGGTTCACAGCCTATTGGAATTCTCAAATGTATTACTATTTCTGCTATTGCCACTTCTCTCAAGCAATGAGATATATAGATTTTTTAACTTTGGCTCAAGGCCACAAATTTTGGAAAGAAATTTAGCCTATTTAATCAACCTCGGAACTTGACTGGTAATTGCTTTATTGACTCCGGATGAATGAAAACTAAATCTGAACTTGGCAAGGTTCAAATGCAGCACATAAAGGGACGTAACTAAACAGCACAAGGTTTTCGTTGCTCCTTTGATTTTGCTATCCTGCGTCATCAGCCAACTTTTCTTCATACTACACCTTACTGTCTTGAAAAAAAACATACATTTTGATTATGTAGTCCTAGATGCATTGTGTCTAAAAAAATAATGAGTAATCATACTGGAATTACTTTGATCATAGGTCTAGTTGATTATGGCTGGCTAAACAACACACAAAACTACTTCCTAACTAGATGATAAATTAGAAGTATTTTTTTTTATTCATGTAGAGAATGCGGGAGATTATATATATAATATAATGAAATTATTGTATACAGTGCTCAGGTGCACCACAATGGGTAGATATAGTAGGGTAGATATAGGCAATTATTTTTTATGGGAACTCAGAATATAAATGGACGTAACTGAATATCACAGGGGACTTTATCCAATTTTCTACCTATTGATTACAACATCTACCATGGTCAACCATACGAAATATTTTTAATTTAATATCATAAACAGTTCGGGTCATGTTTATCTATAGCTACCATCTGGATTGTCTCCCTTTAATATATCTTTATATATAAAAGTGAGGTTGTGTGCTGTCTGTCTCCTACGATTTAGATTCCTAACTACTCCCACATTTTGCGGTGCAGTTTAACCAAAACCGGGTATCTTATAGTCGTGATTCATATCGAGCCCTTCTGGTTATTAGCGTGCGTCTACGATTTAAAAAAAAATTTACCATCAATTTTTCTCATTTTTAATGCATTTTTGGCATATATAAGGGAAGTAACTCTCTAAAAATTTATTAAATCTCAGAACGTAAAAAGCTACAGTAACACCCCTCCCCCTTTGTGGTTAGCCATATTGAGATGGCTATTATACTTTACATCTCTAAAAATGCTTATATAGTTATTTCCCTTACAAACCCAAGCAACGCCGGGCGATACTGCTAGTTTATATATATATAATAGATAGATAGATAGATAGATATTCTTTTCTACTCTTATATCCCCACAATTTTATGCACTTATACTTAACCCTTAGAGTGTAAAAAATTGGTCCCTCTACTCATGTCTTTATTTGAACCCTTATTGTTGTTTAATCCTAGATTAACGCGGATTGGATAAATCTATGCTGAAAGGCACTCAAAGAGTATCTTTCTGTTTTTGTGTAAGATATAAAGTTTCCAGGATACATCATCCTGGATACATATGTCTTTTTCCGTTTTTGATATTGTAGAGCAGTGGTTCCCAAGGAGTTCTTTTGTTTAAATAAATTTTCCCACATTTCTTTGGCTTTTGATGCATGTTTACTGAATAATAATTTTATTGACTAATAGCAAACTTGTTTTCCCAGTTTCATGTCTTAATTTAGCAATATATTTAAATGAATAATTGTATGTATGTCATTAATTATACATTCCATGCTACAGCACCTTTTAAAATTCACAGACCATCAGTATTACTTTTGCAGAGTCCAGGTTGAGAACTACTGTAGTTGGGAGATATGGCTATCATTTCTAACAGGTCAAATGACCATGTAGAGCCCAGTGCCTTGCTTTGGGTCATGTTGTGTTATTTAGCCCCAGGTCAGATGTGATATGAGTAAATCTATGATCAATGGCTTTACAGCCTTTGATCATAGATTCCCCTGATTCTTTTTAGGCTACCTTTTCTGTGTCCTTAAAGTGTGATTTGAATAAGATTTGGCTGTTATTTGTAACAGATCAGGCAACCATACACAGGCTCTTTCATCAGTTCACAGTGCTGTTGTAGTTGCCATTACTGCTGTTGCTGTAGTTTAACCCCAGGTCAATTCTAACAGTACTGGCAAACCTATGATCAAAGACTTTTCTAACGAGTCAATTTCACATATCTTAGAGGTCCTACAAAGGCTATGGGCTCAAGTCCTTTTTTCATTAACTTATCCAATATTTATAAAATAATTTATAAAATAGTTAGGCATGTTTGAGGAAGATTTGGCTGCAGCTTCTGGCAAATGATCATATAAACTCTTTCTAACTTGTCATTGTTGTTGTTGATGTTGGTGATGGAACCTTATTATTATACATCTTGATCAATCACAGCTGGAGTAGAATGCTTTGCATAATGAAACACAACATAATGACTACTGTAGGAAGAGGTGGTATCTATTATACATCTTGATAGACTGTGCTGCTCCCCAACCACATGATTTCAGATTCAGTCCCACAATGTGGAAACTTAAGCTTTAATTAGAGCACTTATATATATACACAACCATATAGATATGAGGTGCAAGCATGGCTGTGTGATTAAGAAGTTTGCTTTCAATACAACACTTTAGGCAAGTGTCTTCTACTATAACCCCAAGCTGCTCAAAGCCTTGTGAATAATGTTGGCAGGTGAAAACTAAAAGAGCCCATCATGGGTGTGTGTTGTGCTCTACTAAAAGCATGATTAACAAGCAGTATGATGGTTGACACTTCAGCTGTGAAAACACGTGGCTTAGTGGTTAAGGTATTTGGCTCACGGTCATGATTTCAATTCCTGGTAGTACATTGTGTCCTTGAGCAAGACACTTTATTTCAATTGCTCATGTCCTCTCAAGGGTCAGTCTTGCCACATTCTGTGCCATGTTGAATCTCCCTGAGAACTACATTAAAGGTGTGGCTGCTTGTGGTATCTCTGTTTGGCAGGAAGTGCAAACAGCCGTAAAATAATGCCATAGTAACATATTCATTTAATGCATGCAAGCTTGGTAAAATGAGCATAATTGAATAAACAAATGACAAAAAATAAGATTTATTTTCATCAGTATATATAAAATTGTTTATTCATCTTACTTGTAAAGAATTCAAATCAATAAGATTTTACACCTCCACAAAAATTACTCAAAATTACTCCCTACAAATTTCAAAACACAACATACACAATGAGAAGAAAATATGTTTAATATTATTTCTTCATCTTTTGCAAGAAATGATTGTGGGGAGGGAAATATGAAAGATAACTCTAGACATATTCTATTTGCATTTAGCTTTATCAACAGAAGTACGCCATTGCTCAAAACTTGCCAAAATTTTAGCGAATGAATCATTAAGTAAGCAAAACAAAAGAAATATGTATTTGTTGCTTTAGGGAAAGAGAATTGTTTAGATATTAAATAATTCTATGACACAATCCGCATAATAAATATTAGCAAAGTGTATGTCTGCATATTTGACACTGGGAATATTCAAAAGCTAAAATAGGGCTAAGTAAGCAATGAGAGTAAAACATCATTAACTGATGATGACTAATATTGTTTCTTATTTTTTTTTCAGGGAACTGCTTCCTGCTTTTGTTTAGAAAAGTTATTATTTCAAAACCATTCTCCTTATATATATATATATGTATATATATTATGGAGATGTACTTGCATAACAAGTGATTTGATCTGAGATCGTGTGCTGAAATGAAAACAATTGCAGTGTGGAAGGTGTTTGTAAGCCATTTAAGAAACACACAAAAGCCGTTTGATTCACTTCAATATTTAAGTTTAATTTGTCAAAATATTTTCGTCGCTTTAAGACCGTGACCTGTTCACTGACAAAAATCCGTGCTGCATGGATTTTTGTTAGTGAAGAGGTCGCTGATTTTAGCGACGAAAATATTTTGACAAATTAAACTTAAATGTTGAAGTGAATCGAACGGCTTTTGTGTGTTTCTTAAATGGCTTACAAACATCTTCCACGCTGCAATTGTTTATGTATATATATGTATATATATGTGTGTGTATATACATATATAAAATAATAATAATAAAGGGTAAAATTAATTGATTAATTAATAATTAATAATTTTTACCAAGTAGTTCAGTTTTTAAAAGAACCATTATTGGTAAACTTATGCAAAGGTTCTATAATTATGAGTATAATTATAATTAGGGTTCAGCAAAATTTGCTTCACCACTGGAGATATCTTATGGTAGTAGATATCTTATAGTAGTTTAACTGCTATTTCTATAGTAGTAGATATCTTATAGTAGTTTAACTGCTATTTCTAAATTTTGGTATGTGGTGAAGCAAATTTTGCAGAACCCTAATTATAATTATACTCATAATTATAGAATTTATATATATATATATCATCATCATCATCATCATCATCATCATCATTATCATCATCATCGTTTATATGACTCCAAACATATATTCAAACTTTAAAAAATTATTTAGAAATTGCTATCAACAATTTTCTCTACCATTTTTATAAAAACAAGTGTTTTCACCATTTTCTTTTATCCTTATTTTTATTTCTGTATATATACACACACACACAGTAGAAGAGAGAGGCTTAAAATGACATGTGACAAAGTAATGAAGATTAATCTCAAGAAGCTGAGCCACACAGAGGAAATGATGAAGAACTGCAATAAGTAGTGATAAGCTATGCTGAACAAGTCCTGCCCACCCATGCTAGCATGGTAAAACAGATGTTAAAGTGGTAGATGAGATAGAAATTGAGATGTTTAATATATCTCCATTTGGGCATCTCACCCATTATGATCCTTTTTAAGTCCATATCTATTGCTCTTCTCTTTCCTATTCACTATACCATAATGCCTATGTAATGAAGAATGATATTGGGTTTGTCTGTTTGAATTCCCTCACCATCACCCCTTTATCACTCTACCTCACTTTCATTTTGCCACTTGTGCAGTAAGGGATAGTATTAGATCTGCCCACATTCAATTCTCTTTGCGGTCATCTATTTTTTTTACTGCTAGCAATCACTCTCTGTCCTCAATGTCACTATTTACTAACATCCATCATTCTCTCTTAGCACCACCCATCTCTATGGCTATCCATCACTCATTCTCTCTCACCATCACACATCATTATTGTTAGTCTTCAATCCTTCAACACACACACACGCACACAGATATGTACATGCATACACACACACACTCACTCACTCACAAACACACACACACACAAGCACTCACGCAATCACATACACACATATACACTCACATACTCACACAGAAACACATTCACACATATATATGCACACTTGTACCTACATATATACACCACTCATATATTTACTGTCAAGCTGTTAATGTTCAAACTGAACACGATAACCATGTCAATCTCACTAGTTTGAGCTTTTTAGCCCTTCCCCTCCTCTACCTAACATTAATGACACACCCATCTCTGTATGCCTTAAATCAAAGACATACAGTTATTAAGGCCAGGTTTGGCTCTGATTAAGTAGAATTATAATCAAAGGCATAATAGCAATGGTTATCTTAACTTTCTTTTCTTTACATGTTTAAATAGCTAAGTTTACATTATAAAACAAATCTCTTTTAAGACTGTAAAGCTGTGATTTGGAGACGATTTGGCTGCTATTTCTAGCAAACTGAATAATGACAATGCTGTGACTCTTCCATTAACCCAGAGACAGTGTTATGCAATGAGTGCACAAAGCTTTCCAGAGATAAATTATTTGTGTTCTTTTCAGAACTGCTGCACATGCAGTCGACTTGACTATCTAGGAACTGGTTTGATGGTAATGAATCTTGCATGCAAGATATACTCTGGAATCTGTACAACTTTTCCAAGAACTGGCGGATAAACAAAAATTATTTCATGATGTAGTGGCTCAGAGATGAAAGGAATATAGCATAGAAACAACCTCACAATATGTCATGAGAGAGAAAGTTAAGATTTGCTGACTCTTAAGATAAGAAGAGATTCTATTTTTGTATGAAGCTGACCTTTTTTACAAGACTTCCAAAGATGACAGAGGGGAAAGAACTCCTGACTCATGAGTTTCTTCAATAGGAAGTAGAATATCATGTTAGCTATAGACCAAATATCTGGTCAGAATGCTTGCAACAAAATGAACTCTGCTCAAGTAATAGTTTTAAAGTAGATGACTTTCTTCCATACAGCTTCTATCTTTCCAAATGCTCAGGAATGTTTCTTCACTATTTGCATGACAGATAAAATTTACAAATCTTCTGAACTTATCAAAATAGGAAATTTTACACAGCAAACACTGATTAAGTTTTACTTCAAAACAATAAAGAACCAGCTGAATTAATAGTGTTGGTATGTAGAGTCATTTGATGGGTACATGGTATGTTTTCCAAATAGGCCCACTTCTCTTCAGAATACAACAAAAAGTTAACTACTGACTCTCACTTTAAAAAAGATGTTGGCATCTACTTAATGTAGTGGCCACAGATCCATAATATAATTTCACACAAAGACATAAAGATGGCAAATAAGGAAAA
This sequence comes from Octopus sinensis, assembly GCF_006345805.1. Classification (NCBI taxonomy): domain Eukaryota; kingdom Metazoa; phylum Mollusca; class Cephalopoda; order Octopoda; family Octopodidae; genus Octopus; species Octopus sinensis. The sequence goes on along the minus strand of NC_043002.1, from coordinate 24,402,577 downwards.
TGTGAAAAATGATATACGACAAGCGTGATCGTTACCAACATTGCTTCACTGGCACCTGTGCCAGTGGCACATGTAAAAAGATTCAAGCGAGGTCATTGCCAGTACCGCCTGATTGGCTCCCATGCTGGTGGCACATAAAAAGCATCCACTACACTCTCGGAGTGGTTGGTGTTAGGAAGAGCATCCAGCTGTAGAAACTCTGCCAGATCGAGATTGGAGCCTCGTGCAGCCGTCTGGTTCGCCAGCCCTCAGTCAAAATCGTCTAACCCATACTAGCATGGAAAGCAGACGTTAAATGATGGTGATGATGATGATGATGACTTGAGATGAAAATGAACTGGTAAGCAACGATTTATTCTCCATTATAAAATACAATGATTGCCATAATGAAATAAAATAAATATAACAGGTTACAACAAGGATGTGTGAGAGGCTTCGTGGTTAGGCTGGACTTTTGATCTTGTAGACATAGTTGACGTACTGCTTGGTGGTGTGTAGAGGCAGCCGTTGATCTGTTGGTTGTGTGGTGTTCATACAGCAACAATGTAGGCAGGTGTCTGGTAGAGGTGAAAATGGAGACTGGCTGGTGTCAGATACATCATTGTCAGAGACGTGTTGCGTGTGGTCAGTGGCATGTGCCAAAGACCTAGAGCAGTTGTGAACTGTCATTCTTATAGAGATCAGTAGGTTCCTAGAGCTGGTGATAAATTTCCCATGTAAGGAAAAAACAAACTGTTGCGCCAACACGATTGGACAGCTGGAAACCGACCAATACAAAGAAGTTCAGCTATTCACAAAGTCATGTGACCTGCTGGAATGAAAAGGCTTGTAGAGTCGATATCTGGGTATTTAAGCCTAAACAACCGTGACCCAAACAGCTCACACATAATGACATTGTAAATCACTTCTGCTATAGATACATGGATTAGAGAAAGCACCATGTGTGTGTGAGTATGTGTATGTTTGTTTGTGTGCGTGCATGTGTGTATGCGTGCGTGTGTGTGTGTGTGTTATACACATCCACTACATATGACTTTTAAGAAGAGCAAATTAGAAAGCATCTTTACATCGAAGAAATAACAGTCAAAAATTTCCACAGCCTGCCATCTAAAAGAACATAAAGAAGAAAATACACATTGAATAATGTAATCTTAAATACACTATGTGTAAATAAAGGATATGACTGTCACGGCTAAGAAGTTTTTGATCATATGTATGTTGGATCAGAACTGGCCAAGGCTAAACAATAATAACTTAGAAGAAAAAGAAATGTTAAAAAACTCTGAGAAATTTCCAAGATACTTAAATATTTTATGTGTACATAATAGTGAGAAAAGAATACATTCCGCCAAAAATATAATTCACGAAAAAAATAAAACTTCAAGTAGAATAGATTTTTCTAAAACAAAATCTGTAATATAAATTGCTTGTTAAATATGGCTGCCAAACATCACTAGTGTTAGAAAGAAAGATTGTGACCCGTTGCTCCTTCCATACTATCAACTAAATGTTCGGCTGCTTCAGAAGAAAGACAAAAAAATGTTTGATTTTTTTTTTTTTTGTGCTTTGCTCCAATAATTGATATAATATCTCTCTCACAATGGAAATATTTTTGATCAATGCTTATGCTTTTTACTTTCCAATTAATATTTTTTTACATTATTCCCTCTATTTTCTAACCTCCCTTAATGGCTATTGTAATGAAAGACTGTAAACGAATATGACCTTTTCAACATAGCCTGGCCTCTGTATTTTTATTATTATTTTCCTATCAGGAATGATATCAAAACTAAAAAAAAAAGGGGGAGGAAAAATCTTTTGATTTAAAATGTCTTTTTTTTATTATAGTGCTTTCACTTTTTTCTTCTTTTAAGATATTATTTATCTTAGCGCATCAGAGAAATTGGTGTAGTAAGTTAAAAAGAGTTGGATATAGGATTTGGAAATTAGAAGTATTTCTTCTGTTATTTTTTGTGATTTCAAGTTATGTATATGTAGGCATAGACTTACACATTTCCTTACATCAAATTAATGAAAGAAGATAAACAGGAAATGATGAGATTGATAAAAAGTAAGTGGGCCTTAAACCTATATCCTCAATTTAGTATTTCAACATATGCATGCATATGCATGTTTGCATATATATATATATATATATATATATATCGGTTAGTAGTTCATAAGTTACAAATGAAAGTACATCCAGTATAAGTAACAGACCAGGAATATTTTTTACATCACCAAAAAAATGTTACTGGCAAATTGTATGTAATTGGTCTGAATGTTACAGTTGGTTTCATGCCAAATATTGCCACTGATGGTAATATTCTGACCAGTTATATGTCTTTACTAGTAATATAATGTTCGATGACATAAAATATACGTACATACGTACATACATAGATGATGAATATAAATGAAAGTTAGTTGGTTGAGAGCTTTAACATGATAGGTGCAAGACGAGTGCACATACTAGGCTAGGTGGCACACAATGAGTAAAAGAACACTCATACACATATGTGTAGTGGTGGTAACTGAAGCAGTCAAAGAGTAAGTGATGTGAAAGACAGTGGTGATGGTGGTGGAGGTTAAGGCAGTGAAGTCATAGGTGTTGATGGTGGTGGCGTCAGAAGTCTGAATGGTGTGTGTATGGCAGATGTGGTGGTACTGATGTTTATCATGCAGCTTTGCAATAAATTGCAAGTCGACAAATTATATCATTGTTTTGATGAAAATTGTTCATTGCTTGAAAAATATTTTTCAAGTTTGATAAAATTCAATGCGCACTTAATGCAGGAAGTGTCATTGTTGGGTCCAAGACCTAAGGAAGAGCCCTCCACAGGAGCTAGCTCTCTCTTTATATATATATATATCTATATATATATACACAAGTGAGTGGACACATTTAGTGGAAGTTACATGTATTATTTAAAACAGTTTGATTCAGTTTCCCAAACAGAGCCTGGCTCCTTCAGGCTTCTGAAACCCAAATGGAGTAGCAAGGAAACCAAATCAAACTGTTTTAAATGTGCCCCAGAATGATCATAGCTTTAAAGTTGAAACAAGAGTTATATATAATATATATATATATATATATATATATCATCATCATCGTTTAACGTCCGCTTTCCATGCTAGCATGGGTTGGTCGGTTCAACTGGGGTCTGGGAAGCCTGAAGGCTGCACCAGGCCAGTCAGATCTGGCGGTGTTTCTACAGCTGGATGCCCTTCCTTTCGCCAACCACTCCGTGAGTGTAGTGGGTGCTTTTTATGTGCCACCAACACAGGTACCAGACGAGGCTGGCGAACATCCACGCTCGGATGGTGTTTTTTACGTGCCACCAGCACGGAGGCCAGGCGAGACTGGCATGGCCACGATTGGATGGTGTTTGTTACGTGCCACCAGCACGGAGGCCAGTCGATGCAGTGCTGGCTACGGCCACGTTCGGATTGTTCTCTTATGTGCCACCGGCACTGGTACCACAAACAACAAATTCCATTGATGTGGATCGATTTCATACATACATATATATGAGGCCTTCAGATCAACATTGAGAAGATAGGGGACATGCGATTGAACAACAGACAGGAAGACCCAGTGTGACTGCACCAGGAAGATATCAAGGACATCAATAGGTTTGTTTACCTGGGCAGTGTAGTCAGTAAAGATGGTGGGACAGATGAGGACATTAAATGCTGAATAAACAAATCCCAACATGCATTCAACACCTTGTGACCAATTGGGAGATCAACAGCCCTCTCACTCCAGAAGATCCAGATCTTCAACACATATGTTAAGTCAGATCTACTTTATGGCTCAGAAACATGGCAAGTGACCAAGACTAACACCCACAAGCTCCAGACATTTATCAACAGATGTCTCAGAAACATCCTTAACATCAGGTGGACAGAGGACATCTCCAATGAGCAGCTGTGAGACAGGACAAGACAAGCCCCAGTCGAGACAGATATCAAGAAACTAAAATGGGGATGGATAGGCCACACACTACAAAAGCTTGCACCAAATGTCACCAAGCAGGCCTTTGACTGGAATTCACAGGGGAAGCGAATAGTGGGCCAACCAAAACAGTCTTGGTACAGGAGAGTCGATGCAGAGGTGAGGACAGCCGGAATGGTGTGGGCCAAGCTGAAGAGGATTCCCCAGAACTGTGTCCGTTGGAAAAATGTTGTTGTGGCCCTTTGTTCCCTGAGGAATCAAGAGGCCTGGGAGAGAGAGACATATGTATGATAGGTACCTTTGCCTCTATCAGTAATATAAAAAAATATGTATATATATATATGTATATGTATATATGTATATATATATATATATATATATATATATATATATATATATATATAAAAGCACCATCCGTTCGTGGCTGTTTGCCAGCTCTGTCTGGCACCTGTGCGGGTGGCACGTAAAAAGCACCCACTACACTCACGGAGTGGTTGGCGTTAGGAAGGGCATCCAGCAGTAGAAACACTGCCAGATCTGACTGGGCCTGATGAAGCCTTCCGGCTTCACAGACCCCAGTTGAACCGTCCAACCCATGCTAGCATGGAAAACGGACGCTAAATGATGATGATGATGATGATATATAATATAAATTGAACATGGGCAATCATTGTATTCTTTCTTTTCTTGAGGTTTACAGCCAAACGGCTGGGTGGATTTGCATGAAAAATGGCACACATGTGGAGACAGGGGCATAGATTGGAATGCTTACTGAGAAAATCAGTTAAAACTTTTTCTAATGGCATTCTCCTGTTTGTTCCGCCATTAAAACAACCAATTACTCACACAGCTAGCATATACCATTTTGTTAGCAACAAGGGGAGTACAGGATGACATTCAGCCAAAATTTTCGCTATGCTGTCTCTCTTCTTTCACCTCCTTGTGGGATTAATAATCTTAATCTTTAGTTACAGTTTCTCATTCAAACTACATAATAGACAGATTTGTTGGATTAAGACAGTAGGGTGATTTTAGGGAGATTTGGCTGCTATTTCTACTAGCTCTAGCTACCATGTAGAGGTCTGAACTTAAATTTCATTTACATATTTGCATTTCAAAAATTTAACATAATCTTTTCCATAAATCAACTATTGTAAACACATACACACACGCAAGCATGCACACACACACACACACACACACACACACACACACACACACACACACACGTCCATTTCATATATCTTCTTTCAGTTTCTGCTCTCTGCAAATAAAATTTTTACAGATACAACTGCTTACAAAAATAGGGATTCATGTATAATTTCTTTCTATGTTCATAATTAAATCAATGTTTCAATGATTAGACAGGGGTCCAATAGAATAGCTCTCAGAAACAGACTGTACAATTTCGTTCTTCACAACTCCTGAAGCTGTTTTCTGACAAGAGGGTGAGGAGTCAGGAAATTTTCATACAGCTGGAGGCTCCAATCAAAACAGGGGACCTGAAATGATAAGGTTGAGAAACGCTGTCATAGATTATGCCACATCATCTAAACAGACCAGGTGAAACCAGGCTTATCTGCTAGTATATATATATATATATATATATATATATATATATATATGTATGTATATATTCAGATAGGTAGTTAGATAAATATTGGGTTGGCAACTAAGTACCTGCCGTCTTTTAAAATTTTGGAATTTATTGCGCTTTTAAATTTTGGAATCTATTTTTTTCGAGAATTCTATTTTGAATCATTTTTTAATCTATTTTTTTTTCTTGTTAATTTTAGTTCATTTTTGTTTATTTTCTGATCATTAAAATAGAATTTCAAGTTAAGAAAAACAAGCATTTTTGACACCTCTTTCTTTTTGCTTTTAATATGGCCGCAAAAGCTGCTTGCGACATTTGTGCTGTGTATGGAGAGGGTGCCATAGCTGAAACAACCACTTGTGATTGGTATGCCTAGTTCAAAAATGGAAATTTTGACCTCAAAGACACACTTCATTCTGGCCGTCCAGTTGAGCGATTAAACCAACAATGAAAAGTGATTAAACCAACTTTTGCATGAAAATTCTCATAAAATGACAAGGGAACTGGCAGAGAAAATGGAATGCTCCCACACTGCTATAGAGAAGCATTTTCACTTGATGGGAAAGGTTCAGAAGTATGGAGCATGGGTTCCACATGCTTTAAGTGACAACAACAAAAATCAGCGAGCCACAATCTCTGCTGGTTTGCTTGCTCGTCACTGTTCAACTCATGGACGCAAGTAACAATTTCTTTACCAAATTGTTACTGGCAATGAAAAATAGTGCCTGTACATCAATATGAAGCAGCATAGGGAATGGTTCAGCCCCAGTAAACAAGCGAAACCGCATGTGAAACAAGATCTTCATCCACATAAAACAATGTTGTGCATATGGTGGGACTGGGAAGGGATTATCCATTATGAATTGCTTGAACAGAACCAAACAGACAACGCGGAACTCTATGTTCAACAGATGGAATGACTCAACACGGCTATTCAAGAGAAAAGACCTTATCGGCAGCATGGAGTTCTTCTGTTGCACGACAATGCCCGCTCTCATATCACCAATATGGCCAAGGAAGCCATTCAAACGCTTGACTGGGAAGTGCTGCCACACCCGCCGTACTCTCCTGATTTGGCACTAATGGATTTCCACCTCTTTTGATTTCTTTCAAATGCTATGTGTGGAGTTTTGTTCAATACTGATGCAGAATTGAGAGCTTGGTTGGATCAATTTTTCAAGTCAAAATCGGGTGATTTCTACCAATGAGGTATTGAAAATCTTGTTGAACGTTGGGAAGAAGTTGTAAACAACAAGGGTGAATACATTATTGATTAATTAGTTGTTATTTTTTATCAAATCTTTTAAAAAATTTAAATTAAAAAAAACGGCGGGAACTTAGCTGCCAACGTAATATAGATAGATAGATAGATAGATATAGATGTATGTACACTTACATATATATCGAACGTGGTCAATGCCAGTGTCCCCTGCCTGGCTCCTGTGCCAGTGGTACGTAAAGAGCACCATCTGAACGTGGTCTATGCCAGGTCTGCCTGACTGGCTCCCATGCTGGTGGCATGTAAAAAGCACCATCCAAACATGGCTGATGCCAGTAACCCCTGACTGGCTTCTGTGCCAGTGGCACATAAAAAGCACCCACTATACTCTCAGAGTGGTTGACATTAGGAAGGGCATCCAGCTGTAGAAACGTTGCCAGATCAGATTGGAGCCTGGTGCAGCCACTGGCTCTCCAGACCTCAATCAAATCATCCAACTCATTCTAGTAGGCTGCATTTGTTACCAGCTGTTATGTCTAGAGTTTAGATGTGTAGTACACACTCATCAGATTTATTTTTGTTTTCACTGAATGCAGTGATACTCAAGCTCAAACCATGCAAAAGATTCAACAGGCCTTAGGCAACGATGTCATGAGCAAAACTCAGAGCAAAGTGTGGGACAACTCCTAAACACATGGCTGTGCCTCAGTGTCAGATTTTGTCCATTTGCTATTAGTTACTTTTGAAGTGTTCCTAGAACAGTCAGATGTTACTTTACCTGGAAAGAATACAGTTACTAATAAGAAGCACTGAAATGAATGCATGCAAGATTTCACAGCTCTAGCATCACTCTTTCATAGTCAGCCTATGAACTTTGCAGCCCACACTCATATTTATATGTATGCATATATGTGTGTGTATTTTTATCTCCTTGTTTTGATGTTACATAATAGTTATAAATGAGTGTCTCTGTCATTCATTTCTCATATTCTGTGAAGCAATGTCTGCCATGGAAAAATATTACCTTGCTTGGTGACAAGTGATGGGTGGTGACAGGAAGGACATGGAAAAGTGGATGATAAAATGATGATGATGATGATGATGATATATACAGTGGTGGACTGGGTCTAAAAATATTGGTTGCCAGGAGACTAAGGGGGCCCACCTGCAACTACAATGCTATAATTTAATTTTTTTTTTTTTTTGTTAAAAGTATTCTTTTCAACTGTCTACAAACGCAGCCAGGCTGAAATCATGCATTCTTCCAGGAGTGAATAAAAAATTCTCAAACTTAAGGTGACGGGCCCCTTAAATACTAACACGGGCCCCCATATATGGATTCTAATCGCAGAAGGACTCACTTACTATCAGGTAAGTTGGCAACCTGGCCAGTTCACCACTGGATATATATATATATATATATATATCATCATCACCATTTTAACATCCACAGATGTGTGATGCTTTCATCACACATCTGACATTCCAGTCAATGGATATAAGATAAAATAAGAACAACAATTATAAATGAGTGACAAATGAATATATAGTGCATGTGTTTATTTGGCACGGAAAAAAAAACAACATCTGTTTCAACACACGATTTCACATCAAGAATCTTGCAAAACAAATTTTTATATATATATATAGATAGATAGATAGATAGATTCAGATGAATATGGTACTTAAGTTGAGGCATCAGAATTTACTATGGTATTATCCATACAATTTAAAATAAGGTGATTAAAATCAAAATAAGCAAAAAGGATATCCAGAGGTAATGCAGTACATCAATTTAAAATGTAGAGCAATCTTCAGCTGCACAAAAACATAGAATTTAATTAAATTTGAAGGACACATTAGTATAATTTTACCTAAAATCTCCAAGAGAATAAGGAGATACTGTGATGTTGTTGGTAAAACATGTTCTTTGTCTCTCTCCATATACCCCACCTTTTACATACACACACATACATTCACACAGAGTTGAAACACTGATTTATTTTTTCAGCACACACTACCACGTATGACATCATCCTTTCCTTCCTTATTCATCTATCACCTCTTCCTTTCTCATTCATAAATACAAGAGTATTATTATAGTAGATTATATCGGTAACCATGAGAGCTATGAAAAAATACAAAGCCCAGCATCACCACCAGATCATTCTACACATCTGTGTAATTTTTTGTACAATTCTACCCAGCTGTTTGACCGTGAATCCCAAGACAAGAAAGAATCGCCCATCTCAAATATATATGCATATATATATTTATATATATATAAACACAATTATAAATAAGGGCAAAAATAATTTTCTTTGCCTATATGCTGAAAATAGACACTAAATTGTCTAACCACGTTAAATATTTCCACTATTATTATTACGCACGGAATTTCTATTTGGATATATTTAGGGTATCTATATGTATTCATGACATTGCTTTTCTGTGCGTATGTGTATTTCATTTATTTCCATTGTGTTCTTCGCTGATGAAGAAAAAATCCTTTGGATTAATATTGAAATCGGACCAATACAGAGATAACTAAATTTTTACAAATTTCTATTAGCTCATTTCAACACGTGTAATAATAATAGTAAAAATATTTAATGTGTTTAGACGATTTAGCATCTATTTTCAGCATATAGGCAAAGAAAATTTTTTCTTTTCCCTTATTTAATTGTGTTTATAATTTCGCCTTACAAGTTATTCTTCCATATGCTAGCGACTGATAAAACTTTTAACAATTTTATCCTTATATTATAAGTATATATATATATATATATATATATATACATACATGTGTGTGTGTGTGTGTAGGTTGTTAGAAGTCATGTACAGATTTTGTATATTAAGAAAAAGGAAGAAGACAGAATTTTGGATAATTCTTTATTTAGTGCTCTCATCCATTTATGCAGACTCTTCAGAATAAATTTTCTGAAGAGTCCCCATGAATGGATGAAAGCACTAAATAAAGAATTATCCAAAATTCTGACTGCCTCCTTTTCCTTTATATATATAATCATAATACACAAGTTCTCTAGTCACTTGCACACCTGTCATTTTAAACATTCTGCATCAGTAAGTATCCTCATCCACCCATATTATTAACAATTGCATTACTTTCCAAAGATTCTTGGTTTCTTTCTTACCTCTAGATTAAGCCTTCATATAACCACCACTCCTCAAGTAAGATGTTTCCCTCTGCTTGTTTTAGCTTCAAGCACAAAACTGCACACACACACACACCCAATCTCTCCTTCTTCATTGTCTACCACATTTTATGTAGACCTCCCAGTTTTCATAAACCCAGTCATCAAGCTGTGTGATTCAGAGCCAATTCTTCTCTTCATCTCAAACTCTACAGCCTTCTCTCCCAGTCAATTGAAACATAGTGTTATGTTTTATTCCCAATAAGAACAACCATGAATCAGATTATACAGCTATTCATTCCACCTTAAACCCTTTGCAGTCAGACATCATCCATGCACAGTCTCAACATCTCACAACTGAAATGCATTGCCTTTATGACTGGAGACCTCAAAAGTATTCTCCAAAGAAGATATAACATTTTTGTCTCTTGTAACTGCACAATTAAAATTGTTATTTATATCAAGGAAACATTCTTGCACTCCTCTCTACTCCTGATCAACACACAAATGAAACATTCATAATCCCTACAAATATTATCTGAAATCTCTAACACTGCATTATGAAAACTGATTCCTTTTCAGAACCAGAAAATACATTAGTTCTGATCAATTAGTAACTCTCAACAAACTTCAGATGTCACCTTTATTAATGTTTAGACAGAAGCATGACTGTATGGTTCAGGAGATTGCTTCTCAACCACGTGATCCCAGGTTCAATCCCACTGTGTGGCACATTGGGCAAGCGATTTCTACTGTAGCCTGGGGATGATCAAAGTCTCGTAATTGGATTTGGTAGAAGGGAACTGGAAAAACCTCTCGGTGTGTGTGTGTGTATGTGTGCATGTTCAAGTGTATCCTTGTTTTGACATCATATGTTGGTTTACAGCCATCACTGTCATACACTGTTATATACAGCCACAGACAATAAGTATCACTGTCATACGTGCAATGTTGTTCATTTTCAGTCTTCTATGAAAAGCATGTCTGGCAATGGGGAATACTACCAAATTCCATCTGACCCCTGTAAGCATAGAAGAAAGGACGTTAATTGATGGTGATGATGATGATGATGATGACGACGAAGACGGTGACAACAATGACGACGATGATGATGACAATGACAATGATGATGACGATGATGATGAGGATGATGATGATGACAATGACAATGATGATGACGACAATGATGATGATGATGATGATGATGATGACGATGACGACGACGACGATGATTATGATAATGATGATGATTTAGTACTGGTTAGAAAAGACCATAAGGTAGTATTATCTGCATAAGAGATTGCAGATGTGGGAGGGCAATTGAGCTATTGTCCAGTCTGACAACAAAAAAGTTGAAGTTCAAGACAGGTGAAATTCAAAGAAGTGGTGAAAGAATTGGAAGAAAACCCTTTGAGCAATCTATTGTAGGATGGGAAGGAAAGTGTTGGGGAACAAAAGGCATTTAAACCTTGACCGACCATCCAATTTCTTTGTATATCAGGGGCTAAACTGTTTTAATATATTCTTATTTAAATCTTACTGAGCGATTTAAGAGAGATGTGGCTACTAATTTTAGTCGTTCAAGTGATCACATAGACAGTCCCTCATTAATGAAGGAATTGTCTAGCCCTAATCAATATTATCAAAAGGGTTCCAGTCATGACCATCACCGTTATAGGACATTGCCTATCTAGGATTACATTATCCTCGGCGTCCCCACCCAATTTCAAGACGAGCAGAGTATTATTTGAGGGAGATTTAGCTGGCATATTTAGTAAGTTGAAAGACCGAGTAGAAGCTCATTCATTGGCTCGTCGGCGTATTTTTTGTATGAATGATCGAGTTGTTGTGTGTGTGTGTGTGTGTAAATGATGATGATGACGATGATGATGGTGATGATGATTTATATGTATATACACACACGCGATATACATTTATATATATATATATATATATAAATCAATATTTCGCAACACTGCTAGTCTTCCATAGTTGTCGACAGCAGCCGCTCCAGTCAATCATCCGGGCTTTACTCCGCCATAACACACCAACTCATCAGCTCAACTAACACTGAACTGGAAGGTCTTGTTATAGTAGTAATAGTAATAACAGCAGCAATAATACTATACAATCATCGTTATCGTATTATTTTTTTTTTTCCTGCCGGGGCAAGTAGGTATTTTTACAACAGCCGCTGCTTGCTTGCTTCGTTTCCAAAAGTCTTAACAAATACGTTTAGAGAGAAAGTGAAGAGATGTTGTCGCGGTCGATACGAGCCGAAACCCGTAGCCGGGCAAAGGAAGATATCAAACGTGTGATTAATGCCATTGATAAAGTTAGGAAATGGTAAGTTTTACTTTTGGATTTACAATCGACGGGTTTTTTTTTCAGGTACTTCATATTTTATTTATGTTTGTATTTCCCTCCTCCCCCAGTGCTTCTACCATTATCCATGATTCACTCTCCCTTTCACTCATATACATATATATATTTATTTATTATATATATATATTTATTTATTATTATATATATATATATATGTGTGTGTGTGTGCATCATCCGGTATATATCCCTTGTAAACCTTATATATATATATATATGTGCGTATTCTCTTCTCTTTCACTTCCCTCTTGTTATTATCTTAGCTTCGTTTGCTTTCTTTCTCTCTGCTCTAGTTATAATTTTCTCTTTTTCTTTGTTTATCTTTCCCCTTTTTCGTTCTTTCCATCTTCTTTCTACACATTGGAAGTGTGTCTCTGTCAGTCTTTCTGTAAGAATGACTGAGGAAAGAATACTCAGGGACGCCTGCTGTGTGAAAATTCCACAGTAATGTAGGCTCTAGCATATCTATAAATTTCTCTTTTACAGAGATCTCTTTATCTCCTTTCTCTCTCTCTCTCCACACACACATATATCCTGGCATATAAGAGTGTTACTTCTTTGTCTCTATATCTATTTTTTGCATATATATATATATATATATAATATGTAAAAAATATATACACACACACAAACATATATATATCTTTTATCTCTTTCCTTCTGTCACATGCAGTCTTACTCTTATCTCTCTATCTCTCTCCTCTCACTCCCTCTAATACCTTTTCTCTGACACTCCTACTCTCTCTTTCCATCTACCCCTCTCTCTATATGAATAGCTATAAGCAACCCCCTCCTACTCTCTCATTACTATTTCTCACCGACACACATACACACAACATATTTCACTATATACAAAATAAAAGTACCTCCACCCAACTCTCTATATATAAACATTGTTACCACATCCCATTCTACCTACCTAGGTAGGTAAGCGGGCTTGTTTTGTTGTGATAATCACTTATTCCACGTGTAGAAACTGTGCACTTTTATTTCGACAGCTTGGCTCTGACTTCAAAATGGCCAGCAAACAAAACGCATAATATATAATGTGTGTGTATGTATATATATATATATATATATATAATGTGTGTGTATATTGTATGTTTGTGATTTTTAACTTTAAGATCATTCTTTACTTGGTTTCTCGACTTGCTAGAATTAGCAATCAAATCTCTTTTATATCACACCCTATCCTTTCTGAAAAGAGAAGAAAGACATGTAACGTTGTGTCATAGATACACACAAAATAGATATCTTAATAAAATAAATGGAATGTTCACGGTTGGAATATCTCTGATCGTTGGTGTTTTGCTCAATAACGGTTAATCTGGGACTAAGTAACGACACCAAACGAATGAGGCTTTATGGGGTGTTCGACCTGTTTGAGATAGCAGCCATTTCTCCCTCAGTGCCGTCATAAAGAGGAAATAAACCATTAGGTAATGAGATTCTAAACATATCTAAACAAAAATAGGACAGAATGGTCACAACTGGAACGCCTTTGATCATAGGTTTTAGTTAGTGGTGGCCTAAGGAATAAGAAAAAAAATTATATATGTATGTATGTACGTATATGTAAGTTTGGTTTTAAAACCGAGAGAAAAAGAACTCAGTATATTATATTGAGTATATATATTTACGTTATTTTATTATTATTTTTTAATCTGAGAATGTTGCATGTTACCTTCTTCAAACTTTCAGTTTAGAAAGTGCT
>NC_043002.1:23986052-24011052 GCF_006345805.1 Octopus sinensis | reverse complement strand
TGCTACAGAAATTTCAACTATTGCTGGGAGGCCAGCCGGACAGAAAAAAATAGTTCCTCCTGTCTTAACGATAGCGGGCCTACAGTGTATTCCTACGCAATATATTTCGTTGCTAACTCTCGCGAATTCTCGTTGCAGCGTTAACAATCTAGGTCAGATGAAAATTTCTTGTTTCTCTCCTCTCTTTCCTCCGTGCCTCTCTTTCGCTTTCACTCGTTTTCTCTTCTCCCTCTTCACACGTTAGATGACTGTATAAGAGGCTAACGAGAGGCGAAGGGAGAGAAAGCAGCGACGACGTCACTAGTAGTAGAACAACCGTAGCAGGAGGTAGGAGATGAGTAGCAGCAGCAAGGCAACAAGAGATGAGAAGTAGGAATAAGAGTAAGAAGGAAGGGGAATTGGTTGGTTAGAATGAGGAGTTGGAGAGAGTTGCAGTAACAGTAGTAGACTGACGCAAGTGTAAAAAAAAAAACTTACGCATTATTGACAGTGTGTATATATTATACATACACACTATGACTATAGTTTACACAGTTAAAATGTGATATACATACACACTACTGCTTGTACATTCACACACAGTTGTATTTATTGTGTAATATGTATACACACATACACAGATGTTTCTGGTATATACAGCTATATATATATATATATATATATATATATATATGCCAAAAACATATGTATATGTGTGTGTTTATCAACGCATATATGTGTAAATTGTTAAGTGTAGTTAGCTGTAAGGGTGGGGAGAGAAGGAATGACAATTGAAGGCGAAGGAGAGGTGAGTAAAAATGTAGGAGTGGTGACGGCGAAAACGGAAACAGGAAAGAGGAACGAAGCTTAGGATAACAGAATGGATAGAATAAAGGAGAAGAGAGGCGTGAGGCAGAGGAAGAAGGAAAGACGGGAGAGAATAACAGATATAATAATAATTATAATGCACAAAATGTCTAAGAAAGAGATAGCACCAACAAACTATAGGGAAATAGACATAGAGGGTAGATGACTTATAGATAACGGGGGTATGTATGTGTGTGTGTATATATATATATATTATATTATATTATATATATATATATATGGCTTGTGTGTTCTTAGTAGCTGGGAATATTTAAGGAGACTTGTAGTTTCAGTCAGGAACCTTTAGGTCATTAAGTAACTCGTAATCACGGTTACTAATTATTAAACACATGTAGGTATATATACAATTTCGAGATATAACTGATACAGAACGCAGAACTATTGTAGCAAATTTGATATATCACGACTTCGAGCTCGAAACCCTATCGTTACCGACTTAGTTTTTAATATTACCAGGCTTCAGAAAGAATTAGAAACGGGGAAATGTGAACAAGTCCATTCAACCGACTCTTTGAGTAGTAATTACATACAGATTTTACCTTGTTTCATAGTCAAACATAAATTTAGGTATAGGTAGGTACAAAATGAATACTGACAACTGAAGTCAATATTTTGCTATCATATTATATACCCACAGAAAAAGAAAATGTGATCACTTTTTAAATATGCATGGTTAAGGTGCGCAAATCGACTTAATTGATCACGTTTTCTTAACTTTCATTGTCAGCATTTAACCTGGAGTCTTAAGACAAAATCATGCAGAAAATCATGATTCTTTACCAGTTCGCTATGTATAGATTTAGTTGTCTAGCTTTGCCCCCCTCCTCACACACACATACTCTTGCATGCATGCATGCATACATACGTACGTAAATACATACATGCATACATAAATGCATGTAGAATAAAGAAGTTATCATATATGTAATTTAATATACTCTTATGACACCAGCCACTGAGTTATTTCTCTCGGCTCATTTTTGTTTTACGTCCGTGCCGGTAGCACGTAAAAAGCACCATCCGAACGGGGCCGATACCAGTGCCGCTTTGACTGGCTTCCGTGCCGGTGGCACGTAAAAAGCACTCGCTACACTCTCGGAGTGGTTGGCGTTGGGAAGGGCATCCAGCTGTAGAAACACTACTAGATCAGATTGGAGCCTGGTACAGCCTCCTAGCTTCCCAAACCCCAGTCGAACCGTTCAATCTATGCCAGCATGGAAAACGGACGTTAAACGATGATGATGACATATATATCAAAAATACATACATATGCATAATATATGTTTATAAATACATATATATAAAATCATCGTTTAATGTCTATTTTTCCATGCTTGTATGGGTCAGATGGAATTTGTTGAGGCAGCTTTTCTATGGCCAGATGCCCTTCTTGTAATCAATTCTCACTTATTTCCAAGCAACGTAATATTTCCCTTTGCCCAGACATGATTCTTATTTCTTTATTGCCCACAAGGGGCTAAACATAGAGGGGACAAACAAGGACAGACAAATGGATTAAGTCGATTACATCGACTCCAGTGCATAATTGGTACTTAATTTATCGACCCCCGAGAGGATGAAAGGCAAAGTCAACTTCGGCGGAATTTGAACTCAGAACATAATGGCAAACGAAATGCTGCTAAGCATTTCGCCTGGCGTGCTAATGTTTCTGCCAGCTTGCCGCCTTACCAGACATGTTTCTCACAGAAGAACTGGTGACAAAACATTGTCTGTAAAGGAGATACATCACTACCCCAGCTGGAACAGGAAAGAAAATGATGGTGGTGAGAAGTCAGCATGTACCCTCAAAGTACAAGAGGGTGAATGTGAGGAGGATGGGGACAGAGGAACAGGTGAGGAAGACAGAGACAGAAGATCAGGCAAGTTTGTGAGAGTGTGAGGTGAGTAACAGAAGGGTAGAGATAGGGAATATAGGTACAGTGAACGGCAAGCAGGGAAGGAGGCAGGGTCAGTGGTGAGAATCAGTTTGAGGAAGGTGAAGGAAATAGGAGTGGGTCCAGGAAGAGGAGGTGATACACATACTCACACACAAATGTTTCAGTAACATAGCAGTTTATTTGCACTTAATGTATTACACCATTATTATACATGCTAAATTGCCAACTATATCATTAGGCATTTTCAAACTATGGAAAGGCAAAAATCAATCTGCAATCAATCTAGAAGCTATGGAATTAACAATTATGATAATTAATAACAAAGATACAAACCAATTGTTATATATGTATATGAATAGAGGTAGGAAGTAATGAAATCAAGGAGATAAAGGTGTATGTTTACTTAGGGCACACAGTATATAAGGACCAAAATATGGATGCTGAAATCACAAAGAGGATAAGGGCAAGATGGAAGGCATTTAACTTTAATAAAGGATGCGCTCCAAACAAAGCAAGACAATGTCATACATGTCAGAATCTTCAATAGCACTATCCTGCCTACACTTTTATATGCAAGTGAGATTTGGGCTACTACAAAGAGGACAGTAGTACATTGACTGGTTACAAAGCAAAGGGCCATGGAAAAATCCATGATAGGAATATGACTAAGAGAGCACATTCGAAATGAGATAATTTGAGAATGGAATGGAGTGAATGATGTGATTGCAGAGTATGGAAAGCACAAGTTCTGCTGGGTCAGACCTGTTGCAAGATTCACAGATAACAGGTGGACCCATGTAATTACTGCATGGTATCCAAGAGATCAGAAAAAAGCACTTGGAAGGTTTCCACAACAATAGGAAGATGATTTGGTTAAATAATTTGGGTCAAGTTGGTAAAGAATAGCACAACCAAGACAAAATTGGAACCACATTGTGACAAGTGATGTGTAACAGCTTCTGATGGCCTGTTCAATACTGTGATATATATATATATATACACACACATATATATATATTGATAAAAATGGTAAAAAAAACAAAGAATGGAAGAGACCTCGATATTATGTAAATAGAGGAATTTATCTGTAAATGTAATATGTGACAATTATTCGGTAGCCATGATAAAACTCTGAGTTTCGGATGCCAGGGTGGAAATTTTCATAGCATTTTTTCCAATGGCCAGATAACTGAAGAGATTGCGGAGTGGATTTCCACCCCAGCATCCAAAACTCGGAGTTTTATCATGGTTACCAAATAATTGTCACATTTTACATTTACATATATATATTAAAGATAAAAAGAGAAGATGTAATGTACCAACAAAAAAATTTATATTACCTCAAGAATTGTTTCATCTTCAAGATGCACCACTCCCTTGTTGGTGTGGAAAAATGCAATAACACCAGATGCAACTCACAATGCATAGAAGACTCCTCAGGTGGGACAATAAGATGTTAAGCTGGGAGATTTACATTTGAGTTTCACTGTATCGAGAAATTTTAACAGTTAGACAGATGTGAATATATATACATTTAAATACATCCTCTCACACCGTCTCCGATGAAGGGATATAATTAATAAATATCCTGGAAACAGCAGTAAGACCTTCTATCTATAAATGTTCTAATATCAGGCCAGTGAACGTTGAAAGCACATCCAAGCATGGGGTGTAACCAGTCCACTGTGTACCCCTCAGTCGTTGGACAATAGACTTTGCTTGCGAAGACCTACTGAGGCAAGTTAAATCAAATCAAAATTGCTGACGTTGCCAATGACAGTACCACCTGATTGGCACTCGTGCCAGTAGAACATTAAAAACACATCTGAGCGTGATCTTTGTCAGGGCCTCAGATTGGCTCCCGTGCCAGTGGCATGTAAAAAGCACTATTCGAGCACGATCGCTGTGTACAGAGAGAGAGAGAGAGGAAGGAAATAAAAGAAGTTGAAAATGCACTGAGAGTGTATAAGAGGATTTCTATTTATTAATATCAATACACTTAACCAGTTTCACATTTTTGTGATTTTCAATAGTGTAAGATTTGAGGGATATGGAGCTGCGTCTCACACTGTATTATTTTTCAAATTATGCATTTGCGACCCAGGTCCATGTCTCTCAAATTTTACACTTTTGAAAATTATATAAAGGTGAAATTGGTTAATAGAATTACTGTTAATGTTAATTAGCCTTAGGGCAGCAAGATGGTAGAATTGTTAGCATATCAGGCAAAATACTGAGCAGCAATTTGTATCTACACTCTGAGTCCAAATTCTGCCAAGGTTGACTTAGCCTTTCATCCTTTCAGGGTCAGTAAAATAATACCATTTGAGTCCTAGGATTGATGTAATCTACTTACCTCAGACCCCCCAAAACTGGTCTTGTACCAAAATTTGAAACCAATATTAATTAGTCTTCTTATACATTCTTAGTTCACTTTCATCTTCTTTTATTTCTTCTATACTACAACTTGTATGGCTTATTAACTATCTTTATATATATATATATATATATATATATATATATTATATATATATATATATATATATATATACATACACATATATATATATATATATCAGTATCAGTTCCTCCTG
Source organism: Octopus sinensis (assembly GCF_006345805.1). Classification (NCBI taxonomy): domain Eukaryota; kingdom Metazoa; phylum Mollusca; class Cephalopoda; order Octopoda; family Octopodidae; genus Octopus; species Octopus sinensis. The sequence goes on along the minus strand of NC_043002.1, from coordinate 24,005,693 downwards.
TGTTCTCAAGCACATTAGGTAGCAAGTTGATGGCACTGGTTTCTGTTGGTTGTAGTTTTTTCTACATCTGTTCATCTGATATCGTTTTCTCTCTTTCTGTTTTTCATTGGGTGGTGACCATTTGAAAGCTATTTTAGACTGGCATTGTTTTGGTAATTGAAGTACAAGACCTCCTAGTTTCGATCTTCATTCTATGAGGATTTCACTCAGTGTCTTGAGTTGGATTTCTTTAAAACATCTTTGTTGGTTATGTGGTATCGCCAGTACATTCTTAGAATCATTCTCAAACACCTAGCTTTCTGTCAATTTTTCATAGTGCTCTTCTACACACAATCCGAAGCACATGGAAGTATACAATATCATCCATCAAAACATACCCCTCCTTATGAACGACCTGTCAGTAAAAAAAGCAATGGAAACATAGAATTATTAAAAGTAAAAGACAACTGTGAACCCTAAATAGGATACTTACCAGTGCTAAATTACCCACCAAAAATACAACCCCACTAGTCAAAAAATGCAAGTGCCCTAACTGCAGGACTTGCATCTACTTCTTAGAGGGCTCAGCACATAAATTTAAGTCAGGTCAAACTTTTTCCATTAAAAAATCACTTCACCTGTGCATTAAAGAACTTAATCTATGTCCTCAAATGTGGTGGGTGTGATGGAAACTACAAAAGTCAAACTAGTTTGACCTTGAGGGACAGACTGGCAGTATGCAAGCAACAAATCTGGGACCCCACGACTAGGAAGATTCCCATAAGCAAACACCTAGATAAATGTCCCACAGACATACACCCAAAATACCAAATCTTCCCTCTCTATCAATTCACCAGAAATATTTCAACCCAATTCTGATTGAATAAGGACAGCATGTTCATTAAAAAATATAAACCGCAACTTAATATCCTTTAATAACACACTAGAAAGAAGAAAATATTCAATTTTCCCAATTACTTTTTTGTGGGAAATCGAACAATGATTTCCCACAAAAAAGTAACAACAAGATAAACAAAAGTTTATCAGGAACCAATGCAAATAATTAGAAAATGGAGAAAAGCATTGATTAACCAGCACATCGATAGAACTACATTTTAAAGCATATATAAATACATGACAGGTTTCTTATAGTTTAGTCTCCTAAATCCACTCACAAACCTTTGGCCAACTTGGGGCTGTCATCGAAGTCACTTGCCCAAAGTGCCATGTAGTAGGACTGTGCCTGAAACTATGCAGCTAGGAAACAAACATTTTGCCACTCAGTAGCCATGATGTTTGTTATTTATTTATTATTTCTTTCATCTCTTATTTACTAATTTCATTCTACTATTTTTGATAATTTTTTTTCTTTCTTCACTCCATTATGTTCGTTTACTGGTATGATTTCTGCCATCTACTTTTAAATTTGTTTTATGACATTTGGACTTATTTATCAGGTTCCTATCATAAACAAAAATAAAATTCTTTTCATTGTAATTTCAACAACAAATATAAACAGCTACCTAAACACTACCATCTTTTAATGGATCTTTCCTTCTGGTTTCCTTGTTATAAAATTCATTGAGCATTCAAACTTCCATCATTTCCTATTGCTGTGAAACTTACTGAATACTTGAATTTTCAGCATGTAATTTTGCTAGGAAACCTATTGAAGATTAATTGTTGAACATGTTTTCATTTCTGCAGAACCTCCCTTTCCTGAGCGAGCATTCTGTTTTTTTTCTTCTTACTATTATCATCTTGTTCTTTTTAATTTTCATTTTTTATTTACCATTTAAAAAACTAACAAAATAAAATGTTAAAAGTGATATGGTATTTTCATAAATTTTTTAAAAATTACTTCTTTTAAGAGCCAGGTGCATTTTCAACCCCCAAACCAATTCTTCTATATAGGCGGTGCTCCAGCACAGCCGCATTCAAATGACTGAAACAAATAAAAGAATAAAAGAATATATATATGTAAGTACACACACTCATGCACACACACACACACTAATCATCATCATCATCATCGTAGAACGGACGTTAAACGATGATGATGATGATGATGATTAGTGTGTGTGCATGAGTGTGTGTACTTACATATATATATTCTTTTATTCTTTTATTTGTTTCAGTCATTTGAATGCGGCTGTGCTGGAGCACTGCCTTTAGTTGAACAAATTGGCACCAAGACTAAACCTAGTACTTATTCTATTGATATCTTCTGCTGAACCACTAAGTTACAGGGACGTAAACATACCAACATCAGTTATCAGGCGATGGTGGGGGTAACAAACACACACACACACACATATATACTATGGTCTTCTTCAGTTTCCATCTACCAAATCCACTCACAAGGCTTTGGTTGGCCCAAGGCTATAATAGAAGACACTTGCCCAAGGTGCCATGCAGTGGGACTGAACTTGGAACCATGTGGTTGGTAAGCAAGCTTCTAATTACACAGGCATGCCTGTGCCTATATATATATATATATATATATATATACACACACACACACATATATACCGATATATATATACCTATATATATATATATATATATATACCTATATATATATACATATACACACACACATATATACCGATATATATATACCTATATATATATATATATATATATATATATATACACACACACACATTCATATGTTTATATATATATATATATATATATATATATATATATATATATATATATATATATATATGTATGTATATATATATATATTTACAACTTGTTTTACAAAGACTAATTAATCTTCATGGGAGTGATGTGATGGTCTACATTTATTCAAACTTTTCAACAGTTTCTTGTGATGATTTGAATAAATTACAACAGGTATTTTTCTGTGATATATGTATGAGCAAGTCAACACTTCTATTTGAGTCATTTACCATCCTCCAAAATTACCATCAAAACACACAGCTTTTAGACATCATCAGAGCTGCATCCATGAAAACAGCCCTCTTTGCAATCCCCACACAGGCTGGATTACTGATGATCCCAAAGAACGCGCTGAACTCATTGCTAATGCTATGCTGGCATTTTTACTGTCGAAAATCCCAATGTATCACCTTCACCACCTCTGACATCAATTTCTATAACAACTGTGGAATTTACACCTGCAATGTTGCAATGCCATCTCAAGAATAAGTACAACTATGCCTCTTCTGGTCTTAATGGTGATGACTCTCAAATGTGACAGGCTCTTTCTTCTACACCAGCCTTCATTCTTCCAATTCTGGAATGACTGTGTTACTCCAGGGCAGTAGAAAATTGCTAACATCATTCCCCTATTCAAAAAGGGTGTCACATGTCAACTGTCAATTACTGTCTAGTCCAGTCAGTCTTGCTGCATTGCCAAAATGATGGCTTCCAGTATTAGAGAAACACTTTGGAACTTGTTGGAACTCTCACAGCCTTATTGCATCCTCAGAATTTGGATATATCTCTAACTTCAGCTGTTATGGTCAACTTATTGAGTTTTTTGAAGACATCACCTGAATCACTGACTTTAATTGTGCACCACACAAACGACTTACGGCAAAATTCTTTGAAATGGTTGCGAGAAATTACCTTTATAACTGGTTGAAGTCCTTCATTCTAAGTTTAAAAGAGTTAGTCATGATTCTAGGAGAACGTTCTGCACCATATGAGATGACATCTGGTGTACCACAGGAATCTGTTCTTCAACCTCTGTTGTTTGTTATGTATATTAAGGATATAGATGTCAGTTTTAAGGTAGCTATAATGTTGAAATAAACTGATGACATCAAGCTGTACCTTGAGATAAAAAGAACAGATCCTATACACTATAGATATTTCCTGTAATCAGATTTAGACACAATGCAGCAATGGATTAATGACAAGGAAACTCAAGCTGGCTGTTGACAAGTGCACTACCATACATTTTGGGAGGAAAAATCCAGTTTTCACATACTCCCACCACAACACCAGTCTTGATAACTAGTGAACGTGATCTGGGCATTATTGTCAACAGCAATTTACATTGGACAAACCATATTTCTAAAATTGTCAAGAAGCCTATGAATGTCTTAGCATCACTCAGTAAGACCTTTGTCAGTTGCTTTCCAGCTAGCTATTTAAAGCAGTATATGGCTGTGGTATATCCGCACTTTATCTTACTCAGAATATCAATCTGTTCAGAAACACGCCAGATGAATACCCAACACGCATCTATCACACTCTAAACATCTTGCTTCCCAATGCATGGACACATTAAAGCTCCAACATCTAGCATCTATGCACTTCAAGCAATAATCTTGGCATGTGTCAAACTCACATGGACATCCTTACAAAATCAGAAACCAGCACAGCACCCATGACTTTTATTCATTCTCAGAAGTGCTGAAGCATGGAATAAATTACCTGCATCAGTTAATAGCTGTCGGGGGCACTACATCCTTCAAAACTTCTATGCTTCTTGAAATTCTCCAACACTACATCTGATCCTCCTTTTTTTAATGACTCATTCATTGTTAACTTTTCCTGTCTTTTTGTGCATTACTCTATGCACTTCAAGGTAGCCTAAAGCACATGCACTTTTTTGGCTACTTTTTCTAATGAGCTATAGTGCAACTGAGCACTGTGTACAATAAATTCATTATTATCATTGTTATTATTATAAGTATATTATAAGTAAGCTGGCAAAATTATTAGCATGCTGGACAAAATGCTTAGTGGTATTTCACCCTGTTGCTACATTCTGTGTTCAAATTCCACCAAAGGTGACTTTACCTTTCATCTTTCTGGGTTGATAAATTAAGTATGAGTGAAACACTGGGGTCGATGTAATTGACTGGACCCCCTACCTCACATTTCAGGCCTTGTACCTGTAGTAGAAAGGATTATTATTTGTATATATGACATAGTCTAAAAATGTATTGAAAAAATCTATTTTAAACTTCAATAAGCTGAACAACAACAAAAACTGATCCAAGTCAGTAAAATAAGATTTTCTTCTATAGCAACCTTTTTTTTTTGGCTACAACATACACAAAAATTTATTCAGAAATCTGTTTTTTCCTTATACAAAAAAAGGATTACTGAATATATTTTAGTGCATGTTGTAGCTAAGAAAAAAAAAATAATATAAATAAATAAATAAATAAGAAAGAAAATATGGAACAGTTCCTTTTTGCACAAAAACTTTTCAATAATGTGTGATTTTCTCTCTTTTCTTTTGAGTGTAAAACTCACCTTGTGAAAACATAAACAAATATTTTTATATTATTTACATTTGACAGATATTTGTCCTCATCTTGTTTGTTGTTAACACAATGTTTCAGCTGATATACCCTCCAGCCTTCATTAGGGCATATGGCATAGTGGTTAAGAGCGTGGGCTACTAACCCCAAGATTCCAAGTTCGATTCCAGGCAGTGACCTGAATAATAATAATAATAATAATAATAATAATATGACCCAGTTTAGCAACGGGGAAAAATAACTCTTAAAGATTGGAACATCTACAATATCTTGTGAGTATTTAAAATTCTCTTCAAAATAAGTTAAGAAATTTACAAATTTACATATTTACAGTTTTCAAACATACATCCAATCAGCTTTAAAAACTTTAATACACACAACTGCCTCTGTAAACATCCTTTTTCTTTTTCTTCTCTCTAAAAACATCACGCTTTTCTTTTTGTGGACTTACAAAACCTTAAAACTTTCTATGAAAATCTGACTTTTCTTTGCTTCCTCCCTGAATATTCAAATATAAATGTAAACATATACTTTTTATTGCAAAAACACACCTGTTCTTCTAACTGGACATACAAACATCTCTAGAAAAGTCAACTTCAACCTCCACAATATTACCTTACATGAAATATACAAACACTTTTTATTGCAATAACACAAACACACATGGAAAAAAAAAAATAATGATGCTAAGATTCTCTCTGGTGGAACACAACTTCTCTATTCACAAACAATACAGAACAGCCCTTCCTGAATTTTTCTTAAGGCTAGTAGTAGCAGACATTTGAACTTTTTTTTACCAGGACCCCACCTAAAAATAAAAAAATTAAAATATCACTGATGGTGATGATGATAATAATGATAGTAATAGTGCTGATAATCTATCTATCTATCTATCTACACACACACACACACTCACAGAGTTCAGCCAACACAAACCTTCTTTAGATGTTAACCAAATATGAAAGTATTATTTGACAGGCAAGAATTCTGGCTTGGAAGACAGTCAGCCAGCCAACCACCCAGCCAGCCAATGAGACAGACAGACACTGTCTCCCCACGAGCCAATCAAAGCTCAAAAATGATAACATTACCGTAGCACCAAAATGTTTTTGGAAACTAAAAGGAAAACTAAATCAGTATACCAAATCGCTTGTCCTATGGTTAATCTGGAAGCACGTCCCCCAGGGAAGAGCCAGCCTGGGATCGAAAAGTCATCAACTGGCACAAACTCTTCTCCAAATACGGACATGGATGGTCACTTGAACGGGAAATTCCCCAACTCGAGCCCTCCAAGTTCACCACCACAACCACCACAGAAAGAAAAATGTAAGCGGAACAAATAGACCCTAGAAGAGTATAAAGAAGTAATATACACTTATTACTATGCATTAGGTAGGCCATCTCAAGAGAGACACACCGCAAACTCTTACAGTATATGGAGAACACGGAATCAAGACAGTAGGCCCTATTTGGACGAGAACAAATTGGCAAATGTGAGGAGGGATATCCTTAGAAATAACAGACTCACAGACAGTGAAATAAGTGCGATCAAGCACGCAACGGAAAATGACATAAAGACACAAAGGAAATGAAGAATCAGATGCTTAATTGAAAGACTGCCATCTGACCAAAGTACGCAAAGGCCTGAAGATACAAGAAATTCTATTGGACCTGTTAAAGATAGCCAGGAGAATGATAAAACAACAGTAACTGAAGATCTCGCATTTGCTGAAGAACACAGAGAGTCTATGGCAGAAATGAGGCAGAAAATCCTGAATACGCTTGAAGTTGTAAGACATACAAGTATGAATGATAGAGAACCACTTCATAAACTCTCAAATACAAACCAAAATAAAAAACAAATCCAAATTGGCAACTATGTAACAAATGAAATAATACAAGAATTAAAACCTGATTTTACTGAGTTAAATGAAATTATTTACGCTTCTGCTAGGGCAATTGAAACCAGCTGTATGCCCCCCAAAAAACAAAGAAAACCAAACCTGGGAAGAAATCAAACCTGGAGAAGTAAAATTGAAAAAGAGATTGAATTTATGAGAGGGGAAATATCAATATTAAATGAACTTAATATGTGGAAATGATGTAAGATCCAGAACAGGAAGAAAGATGAAGAGAAAATTTGGATCCTCACCAAGAGAAGAACTGATATCAATAAAAGAAACGCTGAAACAAAAATTCCAAGCAAAAGCTCAAGGAATACGAAGATTTGAGAAGAGAAACAAGTTTTACAAGCAAAACAAGCTGTTCACATCCAATGCCAAAAAATTCTACAGAGAAATAGGGAAGGAGAAAGTAACCATTAAAGACCCCCCTCCCATGGAAGAAGTTCAAAACTTTTGGAAAAGGATTTGGAGTGACAAGAAGACGTACAACACAAATGCAAACTGGATTATACAAACCGAAGGATCCTACCAAAATTTACAACAACAAGCATGGGAAGACATCACAATAGCAGACCTAAGAAAGGCACTCATGAAGGCCCATAATTGGAAATCCCCCGGTAAAGATAGGGTGCCGAAATTTCTGGCTCGCATCGCTCCCATGTGCACACAGTAAGCTAGTTCAGCTGCTCAATGGAATTATGAGAGACCCAAAGAAAACACCTGAATGGTTAGCAAGTGGTATTACTTACCTACTCCCAAAGAATAACGAAACCAATCTTCCAAAAAACTATCGGCCAATAACCTGTCTATCCACCACATATAAAATCCTAACATCTATCCTGGCGGAGAAAACATATGCATTCATGGAGAAGAACGATATTTTCCCCATTGAACAAAAAGGGTGCCACCGAGGCTCATACGGATGCAAAGATCAACTGCTAATTAATCGTATGATCCTTGAGAAATGTCACAAGCGCAGAAATCTCAGCTCCGCATGGATTGACTATAAAAGGCCTTCGACAGTATACCGCATCCATGGATCTTGAGATCGCTGGACATCTTCAAAATTTCCCCTGTGATTTCAAGCTTCCTGAAGCACAATATGTCGTTGTGGAATACGAATCAACAATTATACCACTCTAATGGAGTACTTGCCTCAGAAAATATAAACATCAACTGTGGAATTTTTCAAGGTGACTCACTTTCACCTTTAATATTCTGCATAGCCCTAATACCCCTTACAAGTGAATTAAACAGAACAGGGTATGGGTATAAAATTGCCAATAAAAAAATAAGCCATCTATTTTATATGGATGGCTTAAAACTCTATGGTAAAGACGATAATGAACTTGAAGGCCTATTGCACACTGTGAAAGCATTCAGCGATGACATCGGGATGGAGTTTGGGCTTGAGAAGTGTGCCAAGGCCACTTTCCACAAAGGGAAAGTGAAGACCACAAATTCAGTCGTGTTAGATGTTAACACAGTCATAAGAGAGCTTGAGCAAGAACAAACATACAAATATTTAGGGATAAATGAAGGCTCTGGTATTCAGCATGCAAGCATGAAAGAGAAGATCAGGAAGGAATGTTATAGGAGAGTTCATGCAGTCCTGAAATATGAACTAAATGCACGTAACAAGGTGTTAGCTATAAATTCCTTAGCAGTTCCAGTTGTTACTTATAGCTACAATGTGTTGAACTTGAATATGAGTGAAGTAAAGAATATAGATAGGAAAATATGCAAGCTGCTGAGTTGTAATAGGATGCACCATCCAAAGGCAGACGTAGATCGCCTTTACCTTCCCAGAGCCCAAGGAGGTCGAGGCCTGATCCAATTTGAACTAGCTTACAAAACAACCACAATTGGACTGGCCAAATATCTTGAAATAATGAATGACTGGATGCTAAAGCTCGTGGAAAATCACGAGAGATGAAAGAAGCTTCATTCTATCATAAAGGAAAGCAAAAAATTTGCTATTGATCTCGTGCAGGATACCCAAACTGAACAACCCGAGGGAAGTACGGCAACTATTGTTGCAAAGAAGGTGAAAATAATGGCAACGAAAAAAGCGCACGAGCAATTGGCTGATAGGTGGGAGGAGAAACCTCTGCACGGCAAATATGTGGCCCGCAGCAAACAAGCTGATGTTGACCAGAAGCAAACCCATCAGTGGCTACGGAGCTCAGGGCTAAAAGCAGAGAGCGAAGGTTTCATCCTGGCTGCTCAAGATCAAAGCCTATTAACCCGGAACTACCAGGCCAATGTGATGAAAACTGGAGCAGACCCAAAATGCCGATTCTGCAACGACATGATTGAAACAGTGGACTACCTAATCTCTGGATGTAAAGTCTTAGCACCAGTGGAGTATAAATTAAGATATGACAGAGTTGGCCAATATCTACACTGGCTAATAAGTCGGCATTACAATATCAAAACTGCCGACAAGTGGTATAATCACCACCCTGAAGCTGTAACTGAAGGAGAAAATGTAACGATTCTGTGGAACTTTCCAGTACATACAGACCGAACCATCAAAGCCAATAAACCAGATATTGTTGTGAAAAACCAAAACAATAAAGTTTGTTTATTGATCGACATGAGCATCCCCTGTGATCATAATATCTCGGCGAAAGAGTTTGACAAGCTCAGAAAATATAAAGACCTGCTCATTGAAATTGAGAAAATGTGGCATCTCAAGGCGGTTACAATACCAGTGATTGTAGGAGCACTAGGAATGATCAAGAAGGAAACCGAAAATTATATGAGAATGATCCCTGGCTTACCATCCCTGCAAGAAGTGCAAAAGATTGTCTTAACTGGTACATCACACGTATTGAGAAGAGCATTGTCAATGTGAGAACTATTACTACCCATGTATTTTAATTTAACTTTAAAAAAAAAAAATTTTCTAAATGAACGAACTATTGAGTTTAGTTTAATGGCCTACCAATGTATACTATGAGTTTCTTTGCCCTAGGAGTCGGGAAGACACTCGGCAAGAAATGGAAGCAAATTTGAAAGAAGAAAAAAAAAAAATAATAATAATAATAATATTGAAAATTACCTTAGGAATGAGAACCCAGGTTTGAAATTTCCCTAAGATACCTGATGAAGGTGGGAGGGTATATCAGCTGAAATGTTGTGTTAACAACAAACAAGATGAAGACAAATATCCGTCAAATGTAAACAATGTACATAATTCCTCACCTCTTAAATATAGAACTGAAATATTTTTACAGTAAAACTATTTCATGAAAGCATTTATGTGAAAACACATTTTTGTACCTTTACTTTCGTATTTATATCAGGTCGTTAAGAATGAAATGTCCGATTTTCTTATGTACCAAGTTTGACAGTTGTTAACACTAATGTTTTATCTTTTCAATTCTTTGTTTTACGACATTGAAGAGTTACATCATCACTTTTCAAAATGCAGTTCATGGTGTCTGATTATATTGTGAATTTTCTCTTGTAAATCAATTTTTGTGAACCCATGGATAGATCAAAAATTCATGTTGTTTATGAATACGAGTTCTGCCATGGAACCAATGCATCCCAGACAGCTTGAAACATCAGTGAGGTGTTTGGTGAAGATGTGACGAATGAGCACACTGTACATGGATGGCTTGAGAAGTTCCAGTCTGGTGACTTTACTCTTGAAAATCAGCCCTGAGGTAAACCTGAAACCAAGGTGGATAATGATGAGCTGGAAACTGTATTGGAAGCACATACATGTCAGACTACGTGTGAGTTAACAGCAAGGTTTGATAGTTCCATTCCAACTGTATTGGACCATCTGAAACAAATTAGCAAGGTAACGAAGCTGGACAAGTGGGTACCACATGAACAGGGTGAGTATCAAATGACACGTCGTCTTGAAACTTGCTGTTCTTTGCTGTCACGGCATAAAAGCGAACCATTTTTGCATCATATTGTTACATGTGATGAAGAATGGATTCTAATCAACAATAGCAAGTGTTCTGCATGGTGGTTGGATAGAGACGAAGCGCCAAAATACAATCCAAAAAAGAATATCCACCGAAAAAAGCTAATGGTGTCTGTTTGATGATCCAGCACTGGTGTCATCCACTACAGCTTCATGAGACCTGGTAAGTCAATTACAGCAGATGTATACATCAACCACTGGATGAGATGATGAGTGAACTTGCAATTAACCAACTGAGATTGGTAAATAGAGACAGGTCAATTCTCTTGCAAGACAATGCTCGACCACATGTTGCGCAAAGAACACTACTCTAGTTACAGGAAGTGAACTTGAAATTACTCTGTCATCCACCATATTCACCAGACCTTGCACCAGCTGACTATCATGTTTTCCAAGCATTGGACAATATATTGCCAGGTAAAAACTTAAAATCTGAAGAAGATGCAAAAACAGCCTTTCATGATTTCATTACCTCTTGCTCTCCAGAATTCTTCACTGGAAAAATTGTGTTGATAATTTAGGTGTATGATTTGATTAACTGCATTGCTTTTTGTTGAGATAAAGTAACATAAACTTTCAGTTCAAAATTAGACATTTCATTCTTAATGACTTGATAGATATAAGGTGGCAAGCTGGCAGAAACATTAGCATGCCAGGCGAAATGCTTAGTGGTATTTCGTCTGTCTTTACGTTCCGAGTTGAAATTCTGCCACGGTTGACTTTGCCTTTCATCCTTTCAGGGTCGATTATTAAGTACCAGTTGCATACTGGGGTTGATCTAATTGACTGGTCCCCTCCCCAAAAATTTTGGGCATTGAACCTAGAGTAGAAAAAAATGACTTGATAAGATATAAAGAAATTATATAACAGAATTATTTACCTCCTATATTAAAAAATGAAATATTTTATTCAAATAAAAATATACATACATATAAAAATTCAGCACATATTCAACCCTTCTTCTTATTTTACCAGTGTGTGTGTGTGTGTGTGTGGTGTGTGTGTGTGTGTGTGTGTGTGTGTGTGTGTGAGTATGTGTGTGTGTGTGAAATGCTACAGATGATGGTAGTGCATTTTAAACATGATTTGATATCAAAATCTGCAAATTTAAAGGTGGCAAGCTGGCAGAATTGTTACTGCACCAGACAAAATGTTTAGCAACATTTCAACTAACTTTATGTTCTGAGTTCAAATGCCACCAGGGTTGACTTTGCTTTTCATCCTTTCAAGGTCAATAAAATAAGTACCAGTTGAGCATTGGGGTCAATGTAATTATCTTAACTATATCCTGAATTTGCTGGCCTAGTGTCAAATTTGAAACCAATATATGCAAATTTGAATATGAATCAATGAGAAAATAAATAATTCTCTACCTTCCATAGTTTACACCTGGAGTTTACCTATACCATCTGCAAATCATCATTGAAATATACTGCACAGTCCATGGCTGACAAGGATCTTGAACAGTCAGGAATACCAGCTTCAGTTTGAATAGAAGCTGTAGCTCAGTTGAGATATTTTTTGCACAACCAGCAATGGTATTCCACAACTGGAATAGTGTGTCCACTAAATGAATTACTCTTGGTTCAAGAACAAAAAAAATAATTTTACAAGAATCAAACAATTAGAAGTATTTAACTTGGGAGGGACAGTTTCTTTTTACGCCTTTTGTGGAACAGATAAAACATTTTTAATCAACCTAATTTTGGCCAAAAGCAGATTGCCATAGCAATCTGCCTCATGAATAAGCAGAGTCTCAAAGAATTACACTATATAGAAACCTGTTAAAATTCAACAGTGGACATGTATCTGTATTTAAAAGAAAAATGCCAGTGTAATTACATGTAAAAAGCACTACATAAAAAGTTGTTATAAATTAAGTTATTTATATTGTATATATTCATCAGACTGACAACACTGAATAACTCTGCTAGTTCGTGTGCGCGAGCATGTGTGTGTGTGTGTGTGTGTGTGTGTGTGTGTGTGTGTGCGTGTGTGTGTGCTTTTATATACTAATATGTGCATGTGTGTAAAATTGTATGTAGATTATCATCATTTAACATCTACTTTTCTACATTTGTATGGGTCAGAAAAAACTTTGTTGAAGCAGATTTTCTATGGCCAAATGCCCTTCCTGATGCACCCTTATCTGTTTCCAAATAAGGTAATGTTTCCCATGGCCCGACATGCTTTTTATGTAATACTGGAAAACAAAAACACCCTTGTTTGTAGGAGGATAATGCTCAACCATCAGATGATATCTAGATAAGAGTACACACACACACAGAAACGTATGCACAAATATACATATATATGATGGGCTTCTTTCTGTTTCTGTCTACCAAATCCAGTCACAAGACTTTTATTGATCCAGGGCTAGAAGACATTTGCCCAAGGTACCGCACGGTGAGACTGAACCCAAGACCACATCATAATTAAGATGCATCCTTCTTAACAACACAGCCACACGGATCTATTAACCACACAAATATCACACACACAGAATATCACGTACACTTGCACACAATCACACGCACAGTCATAAAAGAATAATGAAATATGCAAAAGAACAACAGGGACTTCTAGACATAACTTTATAATACTGTTCAAGTTGTGTTGTTTTCTCATTAACTTCGCTGGCAATATATTTCTGGTAGACTTTCTTTTGATGAGACTGGTATACATACATCTCTTTACGTGCCGCATGAATCTCTCCCTCTCTCTTTCTCTCTCACACATACATACATTCTTGTTTGTATGTACTAAACGGGAGAAATTATATTCAATGCGCATGAGAGATCGCATGAAGCGAAAACCTCTTCAGTAGTGACAGAGTGAATCATCAGCTGAGAACGAATATACATGCATCGTAAATTGTCGGCAGGAATTGTTCATGATTCTTCTTTTTATAAATATTTTGTAAGCATTGTATACAAATACACATGTATATCTTCGCTGGTTAACTTTCATGAATTAAACATCCCTTTATTACCGATCACGACAGATTTTAAATGGTAAATCTACATTTAGGTGCCCCACTGAGTTAGCTGTTCGTAACTTTCTGAAAAATGCATGTTATTTACTGAAATTTTGCAGATATTTTCTTCGAGGGTGTACATTACGATTATGCCGAGAAGATTTAGAAGAATTAATTTGAAAGAGTTTCGGATCATTCTTCATCACACAAATTTCCGTAACTTTAGCGTTTTTCATTTTTTTTAATTGCAATTATATATATATATATATATATATATATATAGTTAAAACATTATACATATCGAAAGCATATTTCTGGAAAAGGTGATTTTAAAATATGCCTTTTAAACAGAGATATGAGAAAATATACTCAACTAAAATACAAAGTAGCCATCATAATAAAAAAAGCCAAGCACTTGTCTCCGGTGTATCTATGGTAACATCTATTGGCCGAATGCGTGTGTGTCAGTGCAGATTTGCGTCGCTATATATAAATATATTCTACTCCGGGATGCATTTATCATTCGTTGTCATTGCTTACAGGAGAGCCATAAATGTCACAACATCATTTCCCCGACTCAGTTACACTAATATCATCATCATTTTAATTCCCCCTTTTCTATTCTTGCACGGAATGGACGGAATTTGCTGAGGTGGATTTTCTACAGTTGGATGCCCTTCCTGTCTCCCGCTCTCGCCAGTTTTCTAGTTGGGTAATATTTATCCATGGAAATGACATGTTTACATGGAAGCTTGGAAACGAAGGATGCCTCTTGCATGATGGTAACATTAGTTTACAACTATCACGTGAAGATAAGGCAAAGAGACGTATGCACACACACACACACACACATGACCTTCTCGAATGGTGCTTTTTATGAGCCACTGGCATGGAGGCCAATCCGTGGCCCTGGCAACAATCATGCTCAGATGTGCTTTTAATGTTCCACTGGCACAAGTGTCAATTAGGCGGTACTATCATCAGCCACGTCAGTGATTTTGATTTTGATTTCACTTGCCTCAATAGGTCTTTGCAAGTTTATTGTCCAATGAATGAGGAGTACTCATAAGTGGGTTGGTTACATCCCATGCTCGGATGTGCATTTAATGTTCCACTGGCATGAGTGCCAATCAGGCGATGCTGTCATTGGCCATGTCAGCGATTTCGATTTTGAATATATATATATATATATATATATACATGCACATATATATACATACACATATATATAAACTACCTTTATGTTCATATTAGAAATGAGAAAAATTGAAGTTTCTCTTTAGCAAAGAAACTCTAAATCTTGATTTCCCTTTTCCTTAAACTACCGTTGAAGAAATATATACCATAGTATATTACTGATATTATTACAGATTTACTGCTTGTGAAAACTAATGAAAAGTAAGTAATCTCAGATGGAATTGAACTAAGCAGGACAGAAAAGGAAAATCATGTGTAGTCATAGAGGTTAGATGCCCAGCAGATGTGAACATCTCTTCCAAAATCACCAAGAAGAATAATATTCATGAATAACTGCATCAAAAGTTGCAGTTCTTTGTTTTCTCTTTTCTTTTCTTCTAGCTCTAAGGCTTTTAAGGCTAGTATTTGGATTCCACGGTAAATAAGTGACAGAGATCACAACATCCTTCTTGAATAGGACACTAGTCCATTACAGCATACAAGGTCAGTAATATTTTTGAGGGGAGTGGGCCAATCAGTTGCCAGACTCATGGCTAGTGTTTAGGGTGTTGGACTCATGATTGTAATAAGATTGTGGTTTCAATTCCTGGACCAGATGACAAATGTTTTTGAGCAAAACACTTCGTTTCACATTGCTCCAGTCCACTCAGCTGGCAAAAATGAGTAATCTTGTGGTGGACCAGTCTCCCTTCCAGGTGGGGAATTTATACGCCATGGAAACCAGCCCTTATAAGTCAGCATGACTCAAGAAGGTAACCTTTACTTTATAGTATTTAATTGCACTTTATTTCATTGACCCTGAAAGCTGGATTTGAATACAGGATATAAAAAACCAAAAGAAATACCACTGGGCATTTAGTCTGACATGCGATGATGATGTACACATGTACTTCAGTGATGTCATGAATTCTGAGACACCAGTGTTTTGGCATGATTGTTTCTTTTTAGTCAGACACACCTCTGGAACTCTGAAGCGAAACAAAAATGGTCATTCTTATGTATAGGATTTGACAAGCAAAATATTTGCCTGTCAAGCTGTTATTTAGTTATTTAGCTTCAGTCTCTGACTGAAGAAGTACAATTGTGCCTAGACACCAGTGTCTTGGAGTGTGCTACATCACTGAGGCATGTGTATTGTTGACACATATTGCTGAAAGGGAATTGTTCTTAGTAGACAAAATTCCAACTAGATAACACATTTATGACCAAGTCTACTGTAAGGAGCTAAGAATGAATATACATACTGGTTTGTTTCATGTAGTTTGGCAATCTCATAATAATTTCAAATAAAAATTATCATCATCAACAGCAGCAGCATTGCTTAATGTTTGTTTTCCTTATTGGCTTGTATTGGACAGTTTGGCAGAAACCAGTATGCTGGAGGACTCCACCAAAGTCCTATATCTGATTGGCAAGGTTTCTACAACCAGATGTCTTGCCTAACACTAACTACTTTACAGAGTGTAACGAGTGTATTTTTGTGGTACCTCTACTGTATTCAGTTCACAAATCTGAGGTACATCAGGAGTTACCACCAGAAGATTAAACGCCAAAAGCAAATTAACAGCCATTTAAAAAAAAGGAAACCAACTCAAATACTGAACATTTTTTGAGATTAAAGCATTGTTTAAACATAAAATTCAAGTAAATATAAAATGAAAGACTACATTAAATGAAATAAAAGAATGAAAAGTTAACCCTTGCAGAAACAGAATAGGATTTAAACCAAAAATCCAAATTCAAAATTTATTGAAATTTTGTTCTTAGTAACAAAATTGATTCTACAAGATCTGCTTTCATAGAAGTTCTTGAATCTGATTTGATTATTTTTAAATTGTCATCTGTGAAATTAATCAAATTAGTAACTGTAAAATTGGAAATTTTAATGATTTCCAATGACTTCCATAGACTCTCTCCAATGCCCAGCATTGGAGAGAGAATGCTTTGCATGTGTTCTTAGTACTTTTGTCCTTGTGCACCTGCTGCATGCAAAGTCTTCTTTCTTTGTTTGCCTGCCTGTAAGCCCGCTACATCTCCTGTGCACCCATAATTTATGCTGGGTATATTGTATGGAATTCCTCCTAGTTCTTTTCTACACATCATGCATGGCTTTTTAGCTGATGGTATCAAAGTCCAATTTTCTCTCCTACTCCTCTATGCTCTAGTCTTGCTAAGATTACATAGACATACATAAATACACACACACACATATATATATATATATATATATATATATACATATATATATATATTCACACACACAGGCACACACATGCGCACACTCACAAATGTATGCACATGTATTTAGGTGTATATGTCTATATGTACATTTATGCTGTGTCCTTTAAAAATCACTCAGTAAGAGACCCTGTAAAGTGGCTGGAATTAAGAAAAGCATCCAGCTGTAGAAACCATGCCATAACAGAAAATGGTGAAGCTCTCTAGCTTGCCAGTTTCTGTTAAACTGTCCAACCCATTCCAGTCTTAAATTCTTCTCTTATAGCTTGAAGGAATACAATGAACTGAGTAAGGTTGGAGGCTGAAATTTGATGTACCCTTCCTTCATTTTGGATTCATCGCTATATTCATCACCAACTTTCTCCTAACTCATATTACTAACAACAGTCATAACTGTAGCTTGTACCTCTTTCACAAGCTATTTATCTACTCCAAACTTTCTAGGTGAACACCAGATCACAGAGCATAGAACCATTTCAAGGCTTTCTTTTATTCAACAAATACCAACTATAGGAACTTATGCTTGGATTTTTTTCATTCTATCTCTATCTTGTTATATGCATCTATCAATTAATACAACTCAATTACCAACAAATAAATATTCTTTTCTATTCTAAGCACAAAGCCTGACATTTTTGGGGAGGGGGCCAGTCAATTAGATTGACCTCAGTATGCAACTGGTACTTAATTTATTGACCCTGAAAGGATAAAAGGCAAAGTCGACCTCGGAGGAATTTGAACTCAGAATGTAAAGCCAGACGAAATACCGCTAAGCATTTCACCCAGTATGCTAACGTTTCTTCCTGCTCGCTGCCTTACTAATATATAAATATCAGAAATGCACTGGGTAGTGATGGTAAGATGAAAGCTGAAGTGTAATCAAATGAATGATACAGGGGGATAAAGAGAAAGAGGAAGCGGAGGCATTAAAGCAAATGTGCATGAGTTGTAGGAGGGGTTATCAATTATTAGGTGTTAAGTTGAAGAAAAAGGAACATTTAAAGAACTATTTAAAATTTAAAGTTAACATTTATATATTGGCATTGTTTCCAATATTTTTCCCATTGATTTTGGAAAAAACTGCAAGAAAAAATTTGTAGTTTATCAAATTCTCAACTGGATTAAATAGTTAATACATACATACATACGTACGTACGTACGTACCTACATACATACATACATACATACATACATACATGCATACATACATGCATACATATATACATACATATATACATACATACATACATAAATACACACACATATATATATATATTCACAGACACACACATGCACACACTCACAAATGTATGCATATGTATTTATGTGTATAAGTCTATATATATGTTTGTGCTGTGCCACTTAAAAAGCACCCAGTACGCTCTGTAAAGTGGCTGGCATTAAGAAAGGCATCCAGCTGTAGAAACCATGCCATAACAGAAAATGGTGTAGCTCTCCAGTTTGCCAGTTCCTGTTAAACTGTGCAACCCATGCCAGCATGAAAAATGGATGTTAGATGATGATGATGATGGCGGCGGCGGTGGCGGTGGCGGTGATGGTGGTAATGTCTCCTTGTCTTGACATCACACAGTAGTTGCAGACTGAATATCCCAATGTTGTTTGTTTCTAGTCTACTGTGAAAATATGTCTGGCAATGGGAAAATATTGCTTTACTTGGAAGCAGGTGAAGGTTGGCAAAAGGAACAGCATCAGCTGTAGAAAATCTGTCTCATTGAACTCTGACCATCTGACCCATGCAAGCATGGAAAAGCAGATGTTAAATTGATGATACTAATGATGATAATGATCAATGTTGATGATACATTCGTACATACATACATACACATATGTGCTGGCATGGCATAGGCACAGGAGTAGTTGTCTGATAGGACATTTGCATCCTAACCACATGGTTCTGGGTTCAGTCTCACTGCATAACATCTTGGTCGAGGAGTCTTCTATTTTAGTCTTGGGCTGACAAAGGTTTTGTGAGTGGATTTGGTAAATGGAAACTGAAAGAAGTCTGTCATGTGTGTGTGTGTGTTTGTGTGTGTGTGTCTTTGTGTTTGTCTCTAAACACTGCTTGATATAGCTTAGAAGTTCTGCAAAAGATACTGATAGAATAAGTGCCTTGCTTTAAAA
>NC_043002.1:23871052-23981052 GCF_006345805.1 Octopus sinensis | reverse complement strand
TTTACCAGTTTATTGGAAAATACCTGGTGTATTTTTAGCGCACTATTTTCACAACAATAAATAAAATCAAGTTACATGATCTCAGTTCATGACTATTTCAGATCTGCATTGAAAAGGATTAAGAGTTTGTGAACATTTGTTGTTACTCTCAAAAGTTC
This sequence comes from Octopus sinensis, assembly GCF_006345805.1. Taxonomy (NCBI): domain Eukaryota; kingdom Metazoa; phylum Mollusca; class Cephalopoda; order Octopoda; family Octopodidae; genus Octopus; species Octopus sinensis. Next base: position 23,980,894 of record NC_043002.1, on the reverse strand, counting down.
AATGGTCATCAAAGGGAAACTGCTTGAGGTGTTTCTGTTCATTTTTAAAACAGCCATTGAATTCTTCCAAGATTCTAATTTGTTCTCTGTGATGAAGTAGGAAACACCAAGCATAACATTGCTTACATGGCAGTTGCATTTACAAAGTTTAATGAAGTTAATTTGCAACTTCAAGGAAATGAGATTAAACCTTATCAAAGAAAAATTTATCCTCTCCATGTGTCTATCCAAATTTCAGTTATTCAAACAATAATATAAGCCGTTGTGAATTCTTCCATTTTCCAAATCTCTCTGAACTGGAGAAGGAAAAGAAGACAATAGTAGATGACCTTCAAATGTATTATTCACATGTGGATGAGCTGCAGAGACATATCTGGCAGATTTCAGGATCTGGCAGATTTCAGAGACATATCTGGCAGATTTCAGGAATAGTGGAGAAAGAACTGGTTTCACTTCAAAATGATATTGAACTGAGACTAAAGTTTTAAAAGATCATATAAAAATTTTTAGTTACCAAAAAAAAAAGTCACATTTCTTACTGCTTCTCTGCACTGCAGAACAAAGTCAAAATGTACTTTATTGCCTTCCCAATATCACATTTAGCAGTGTGTGCATAGTTACCTGACTGCCTTCAAAGCAAAGAAACTAATTAAAAATTATTGAATCTAAGATTACTTATAAGTACATTTTCAGCCTGATGTCAAGAAGCTACCAAGTACTTCCAACCCATTAACAATGTGAAAATAATTTAATTACAGGTGAAATATAGATTTATTATTTCATATTGTAAAACTGGCAAAATAAATGGGTTTAGCAGTTCAAGTTTTATTTGTGAATATGGTTGTTTTGAATTTGCAAAAGAAAGAGGTGTATGCTTGTATGTATGTGTGGAGCATTAAGGGACATTTCTTGGGAGCCAAGGGTGAGCAACCTGAAAATATTTCAGAACCACTGAGTTAGAGGAGTATACTTTTGAGGTATTGTCTCCATTTTGTTTTACAGATGGATGTTAACTCTTATTTTTCAAATGAGGAATCATCTTCAAAGACACAAGGCTGGTGAATGATTTGCTGATGGGGTAAATTATTGCAACATCACCACTTACAGCTCAGCGATTTTCAGAGAAGTGGAAATGGAAACAAATAAAGAGATAAACATGTGCATATGAGCACATGAGCAAACATGTATACACGCACACACACTCTCTCTCTCTCTCTATTAGCTATATGTTGGAGGAAGATACATTATCTAGTAGAAACAAGTGCTCCTTCTCTCTCAAATCTATTTCTATTACAGTAACTGTATTAAGGCAGGTTGCTTTCTCTATGGCATAGGAAACTTCATGTATCTCTACTCATTATCCTAGAAAATTTATATTATATCAACATGGGTTTACTCTGAGTGCACATATTTTAGATGGGTTCCCTTCAAGTTAGTATGTGAAGTAACAATAGTAACAAGGTCAATACCACTAAGACGAGCATGAAAGCCTTAAGGTCATTACAACAAAGGCCAGAGAGAAATGTAACAAAGTGCAAGATCCAAGTACCATTATGGAGGTGATGTTACATTATGTGTAGGAGGATAATAACTCAATACTGTACATGTAGTTCAAATAACTGATACACTGTTAAAGATCCAATAGGAAATTAGTAAATCAGCAGACAATCAGAACTCTAATATATTTGATATTTAAAATCTCTTCAGAAAGTTTTTACCAGATTTCACACTGATATGGTTTCTCTCCATTATGAATAATATTTTGCTTTGCTAAGGCAGCAGTTCTTGTGAAGGCTTTGTCACAAATGTCATATTTGTAGTTTTTGACTCTAATATGGATTACTACATGTCACTTTAATCCATTATTTCTTGATGAGGTTTTACCACAAATATATCAGTGGAATAGTTTTTCTTCCTGTGTGAATCATTTCATAAGTCAAGCTAGTTTTTCTCCAGAATGCTTTGTCACCACAGTGACATTTGTATAATTTATCTCCAGAATGAAGCACTAAATGTTGCTTTAATATAGCAATACATGAGAAAGTTTTCACACAGGTTTCACAGTTGTTGGGCTGAATGTATTAATACATGTTTGTTAAAATGACCCCTTTTGAAAAGCTTAATCACAAATTTCTTAGTGGTAGGGTCTCTCTTCAGTGTGAACACTTTTATTCGAAATTCAATGCACATTTTACTGAAAATGCTTTAACACAAATGTTACATGTTCATTTTTTTCTCATGTATGAACCAATTTATACTACTTTAAAACACTATTGTATGAGAATGTTTTACCCCAGATATCACCACAATATTGCTTTTCTCCAGCATGAACCATTTTAATGCACGATTATTTTATTAAGTTAAATCACAAATTTCACAGTTGAACGTCTTCTTACCTGTGTGAATCATGTCATGTGTAGTTAAACTTGTTTTTCCTGAGAATGCTTTTCACAAACATCACATTTAATAATAATAATAATAATAATTGTGTACAGTGCTCAGGTGCACTACAACTCATCTAAAGTGTATATATAATCAGGTGTAGTTTCGGCGGATTTCGGAAAGCATGAGGGCCTTAAAGGATGCAGTGTCATGGCAGTCAACAACTGACGCAGGCAGTTTATTCCATGCTTCAGCAACTCTGAGCGTGAAAAAATGTTTCCGAAAGTCATGGGAGCTGTGTTGTTTTCTGACTTTGTAGGCATGTCCACGTGTGTTAGATACATGGAGATCAAAAAGGTGTTCAGTGTTGTTGTTGGTGAGGTGGTTGATAACCTTGTGGGTGTTTGTATATCCTATTTCCAGTATCAGCTACTTGTCATGAGCTTGTATATTTGTGTGTTTGCTGAAGACCAACTTCATGTGGTTGGTCACCAGAAAGAAGGATGTTGTGTCCTTAAATTGAATGAAAAATAATGCTGGCAGCATGTATTATAAATAAGGCAAACTTACAAATGTTCAACCATATTTTATTGATAGAAAGCTGTGCATATAAATGCACAAATTATCACAGATTCACATGTTATCAGATTAGTGAGTAGTAATAAATTGACTGATTTAGCTTAGACATTAGCTACTTGGAAAAGAAAAATGTAGATACAAAACTGCTGCACATTGTTAAAGCTTGGAGAAAAGAACCATGATGTCTTGTTAGAAGGTTAGCAGTAGGCTGCTCTGATCTGTCTTGATTGAAGGTTAGCTGTGGTCTGCTATGAGTTAAGCTCCAAAGTGTTTAACTAGGGTAAAAGGGTGCAAAGCTAGAATATTTGAAAAAACCATATCACATCACAGCTTCACTCTGACCGGTCAGTTTGTAGATCAATCATGTGAAACTGTAAAGGTATAGTCACATTCACAATCTGTTTATTTCGTAGTCAGGGTTTGAATCCCATTATATTAATAATTGATTGCTTTATTAAAGCATTACTTGCAAAAGTTTTACCACAGATTTCACAATAGAATGGTCTTACTCTTTTACTCTTTACTCTTTACTTGTTTCAATCATTTGACTGCAGCCATGCTGGAGCACTGCCTTTAGTCAAGCAAATCGACCCCTGGACTCATTCTTTGTAAGCCTAGTGCTTATTCTATCGGTCTCTTTTGCTGAACCACTAAGTTACAGGGACATAAATACACTAGCATCAGTTGTCAAGCAATGCTAGGGGGACAAACATGGACATGCAAACATACACACACACACATATATATACATATATACAACGGGCTTCTTTCAGTTTCCATCTACCAAATCCACTCACAAGGCTTTGGTCAGCCCGAGGCTATAGTAGAAGATACTTGCCCAAGGTGCCACACAGTGGGACTGAACCTGGAACCATATGTTTGGTAAGCAAGCTACTTACCACACAGCCACTCCTGCACCTCTTAAAAAAAAAAGTAAAGTTACCTTCTCGTGTCATACTGACTCATAAGGGCTGGTTTTCTGGTTACCTGGGCTATAGATTTCCCACTTGGATGGGACATTGGTCCGTTACAGGATTATTCATTTTTGCCAGCTAAATGGAACGGAGCAACGTGAAGTGAATTTTTTTGCTCAAAAACACAACATGTTGCCCAGTCCAGGAATCAAAACCACAATCTTGCGATCATGAGGCCAAAATCCTTACCACTAAGCCATGTGCCTCCACAAATGGTCTCTTATGCCTATATGAATCAATTTATACATATTTAGGTTAAAATTACTTTTGAAATCCTTACCACAAACATCATGGTGGAATGGTTTCTCTCTTGTGTGAATACTTTTATGCATCTTTAGACTAGAATTACTTTTGAAAACTTTACTCCAAATATTGCAGTCACATAGTTTCTCAATGTGTCTCCTGATAACTATTATACATGGATGCCTTACCATGTATATTGCACTGATATTGTTTCTTTTCAGTATAAGCTTATGAGTTACAAAGACAGTTCCTCTTCAGCTTAAGTTTATGAGTTATGAATTAAAATGTAAAATACATAAAAATTCCAGTTCTATATTTAAGAGATGAGGAATTATGTACATTATTTACATTATTTACATTTGACAGGCATATGGCGTAGTGGTTGAGAGCGCGGGCTACTAGCCCCAAGATTCCAAGTTCAATTCCAAGCAGTGACCTGAACAACAACAACAACAATAATGCTAATACTAATAATAATAAAAATAATAATAATAACATTGAAAAATACCTTAGGAATGAGACCTAGGTTTGAAATTTCCCCAAGACACCTGATGAAGGCTGGAGAAAGCAGTAAAGGATATAGTTGCATCAAATATATTAAGATAAATTACTTGGAAATGGATGCGTGGTGTTCAATCAAATAATATAAATAATATATATATATATATATATATTATATATATATATATATATATATATATTATATATATATATATATATGCATATATGTATACATATATGCGTACATAAAGAAGTTTGCTTCCCAACCAAATGGTCCCAGTTTCAGTCCCACTACAGAGAAACTTTGAGCGAAAGTGTCTTTTGTTCTAGACACAGGTCAACCAAAACCTTATGAGTGGATTTGGTAAGCAGAATCTGAAAGAACCCTGTCATGTTTGTGTGTGGGGATGCTTGTGTGTGCATGTGTGTGCATGCGTGTGTGTATATGTGGGTGTATGTATGTGTATCTTTTTGACATGACATCTTGTGATTAGGGTAAATAAATGTCATTCATTACCAATATTCTGCAAAAACATCTATGGACATACATTTGTGTGTGTATGTAGGAAATATTCTATACCCTGAAGTAATTGGTCAACTGGGACCACATTAGGAAATGTTTCCTCAAGGTGTCGCACACTAGGTTCAAACTTGGAGGCACTTGATTGTGAATTGAACTTCTTAACCTCTTAATCACACTTGGCAATGTGCCTAACCACCATTAAATATCTTGACCACATACCCTGCAATAATAGTGTAATGTCCATAGACAGGATATTACTATACTTGACCCAAACTGGACTTCTTAGACCTGGGTTGACTGACCTGTGTTGCTGGTTTGATTGGCTTTTTCTGTTCTTAGTTTTGCTGAAGCAAAACTAATTAGGAGATACTTAACAACTACAACAACAACAGCAGCAGCTGCAACAACAACAACAACGCTATCTATAAAAAGCTAATGAAGCAGCCTGTGTGTGGTTGTTCGATATGCAAGAAATAACAACCAAATCTACCTTATATTACATCTCACTGTCTTAATAAAGGGAAAAGAATCTGAAGTCTTCGATATTGACCAAAATAATTAAACAACTTAATAATAACGAGCCAGTCTGAGAACCTCTATGTTGTCCCTCTGCCTTCTTGTACAACACCTAAGTCTCCCTTAAATCACTCTACCATAGAGTAAGAACGAATATACAGGGTACCTGGAAAAAATGGGAAGTTCATGGCTGGAATTGACACTGACCTGCACTAAACAACATTGATAACTTTATAGACACAACCATCACCACCAACAATAACAACAACCCTATTTCTGTAAACAATACAACAGGTGAGGTAATGAGAAAGCTTGTTATAGTGACTGCTCAGTCTTTTATCTATGTAGTCGTTCACTCTTATCTATGTAGCTACTCAGTCTGTTGGCTTTGTAGTTGCTCAGTTAACTTTGTAGCTACTCACCTTACTATAAATGTAGCTACTCAGTATCTAATATATATATTTCTTTACTGCCCACAAAGGGCTAAACATAGAGGGGACAAACAAGGACAGACAAAGGGATTAAGTCGATTACATCGACCCCAGTGCATAAGTGGTACTTTATTTATCGACCCTGAAAGGATGAAAGGCAAAGTCGACCTCGGCGGAATTTGAACTCAGAATGTAACGGCAGACGAAATACGGCTACGCATTTCACCCGGCGTGCTAACATTTCTGCCAGCTCACCGCCTTCAGTATCTAATATATAGGGCTGCTCTGTAAGTTATCAATGTAGCTCAGTTTGTTATCTATGTAGCACTCAGTATCTAATTTATGTAGCTGCTGAGTCCGTTACCTGATGCAACTGCTCAATCTGTTATTTGTGTGGCTTCTCACTTTCCTTGAGGTATTTGTGTGTCTGTTCAATCTATCTAAATTATTACCCACTGTACTGTTTATGTGGCTGCACAGTCTGTCATCTATGTAGCTATTCAGACCATTATTTTTGTGATGCTCAGTCTGTTCTCTATGCGGTTGCTCACTAAGTTATCTGACTGCTAATCCTGTGATGTATGTACCTGCTCAGTCAATTATTAGTGTTGATGCCCAGTCTGTTATCATTATAACAGTTAAATCTGTATCTATGTGGCTACTCAGTCTGTTATCAATGCGGTGATGCAGTCTATTATTTCATGTGCAGCCCAGTCTATTTTCAATGTAATTGCTCAGTCTGTTGTCAAATTACTCAGTCAGTTATCTATGGAGCTCCTCAGTATGTTACCTGTGTAACTGGTCAGTTGATTACCTATGTGACCGCTCAGTTTGTTACTTATGTATCTGCTCAGTGACTACTAAGTAGATACTCAGCTTGTTATTTACGAGACTGGTCAACCCATTATTTAAGTAGCTGCTCAGTCTTTTAGAAGCATCACTGCATCTGTTTAATGAAATAGTTATTCAAATCTGTCACATATGTAGCTGTTCAGTTTATTATATGTATACAAGGAGCTGCTAAAAAGTTCTTGGCTTTGGGTAAAAGAAAATACAAGAGGATCAGTTAATTATGATTTTATTCAACATGTTTCCCTCTCAGTCTCAGATTCACACTTATTGCAGCGATCATTGAGTTTTTCTAAGCCCTGTAAAAGAACTCGAAAGGATGGGCCTGCAACTAGGCTTCTCATGATACCCTTAAAGCCAAGAACTTTTCAGCACCCCTCATAGTTGCTCAATTTGTTATCTACCATAAATTCTCGAGTATAATCCACATTTTTTTCCCCAAATTTAAAGGTCAAAATCCCTTGTGCATATTATACACGAGGTTAAAAGTGAAAATTATTTTCTAAGCAATGTTCAAGTCTCTATTTGCTGTCAAGCAATGCTTATTCAGACGCATTTTGTAATGTTGGCCACGAAAATACCTTAGGCTAAGCCTGAAAGCAATTAAGTCATAAAAGAATCATCCATAACTTGCAGTAAGCAACATTTATTAAAATTTATTACTGTTATTTCTCTATTTTCTGCAAAGAAAATGAACAAAAAAGCTACACGTTTGCATTATGTTATATATACAATAATAATAAAGGATGTTATCCTATACATTTTTACAAACCAAGGACGTTATATAGACCTCCTTGACTCAAGTTAGAGAAAGGTTCATATTATACACAAGGTTTAGGTTTTTCAGAGGTACAGCCCCCTAAAAATCCCCTGTGTATTATACTCAAGGGCGGACTATACTCAAGGATTTACGGTATGTACTGCTCACTCTATTGTCTCTGCAGCTGCTCAGTCTGCTTGAGGTAGCTATGTAGGTGCTCATTTTGTTATGTATGCAGCTGGTGAGCCTGTTTGATATGGTTATATGGCTATTCAGTCTGACAAAAGTATCAATTCCTCGTCATCAGACTAATTATACATATTGTTTTTAAAATAGAGAAACACACAAGTAATCACATGATTTCAGTGCTAAATCTTATGATAGCATGAATGTCATAGTATTTCATTTCTGTCATCAACAAAGGAGCCTCTGTGTGGTTGCTTGAGTAGCTATAAATAGCAGCCAAATTTCCTTCTCATCTCACACTGCCTTGTTAAAAATGCAAAGTGCATATAAAATAACATAGTCCTAGCTACCCCTAAAAAGACAAGATGGTCACTGTTGGGTGTCTAGAATTATAGGCCGTATATTTTGGGGGCTAAACAACAGCAGGACGATCCCTAATAGCTAGAGTTGAGAGACATGCATATCTAATCAACTGCCATTTGTACTTTTGTGTACCATTGTCCTAGCTATCAGTGTAACCAAGGATGACAAGCAACTTATTCCTACAATCGATTATGGAACCCCTCTGTTAAAATCGACCTGCTAAAAATAGAAGCCAAATCTCTTTCAAAGGATGCTCCATTATCTTAAAGTGGGGAGAACACACAGGGTACTGTGACATAGACACATAGGACCTTAATAAATATATGGATGGGATGAACCTGGATGCACTACGTTTTATCATAGGCCTACCCAATGAAGTCCGACCTGTGGGTAAACTAGCAATAGAATCTAAAGCCGCAAATTAGAGACCAGCAAAAAATAGCAGCCAAATCTCCCACAAATTACACTCTACTGTCTTGAATACAGGAGAGGCAGTGGGGTCATGACAAAAAAGTTGGTAAACACAGACTTGGTGGATTGGAACTACAACAAAACCTAAAACCGTCATCACAACTACTGTATGCAGACTCACTACTGCAGTGTTGCTGTCATCAGCAGCAGTGCAGTAGACACTGTTGGTACTACTACTACTGATGTTGATGGTGGTGGTGGTGATGGTGGTACTGCTGCTGCTGCTGTTGCTGTTATTGGTTAATGTTGATAAATCTTCTGCTGCAGTTCATACATTCAACATCATTGACTGAATGTGACATATAACCTGGAAAACATATACACCCATACATAAACACAAACACACAGCTACATACATATTTACATACATACATACACATGTATACACGCATACACACATGTAGATATAGAAATATACACTCATCTCATATATATATATATATATATATGCCTATATATATATACTTATACACAGAGGCACATACACATGGATATACGCATATATATATATATATATATATTATATATATGAATGTGTTTGTGTGTGTATGTGTGTATTCACATATACACACATACAGATATATACATACATATATACATATATATATATGCATATGTGCACACCTGCATAGACAGGCACATATATACACACATATACATACATACATTCATTATCTCTACACTTTTAAGCACACGCACATACACGTACACATTAAACCCCATATATATCACAAGAAACACAGAATACGCACTCCTAGACATTCACTGCAAAGCATACACATACATAGCCACCACAGTTTTACAACACATATGCACGTACATACATATACCCACACATACACACATACGCACACACTGACTCACTGATTAGCACTGCATCAATACATACACCTACACACACATAACTGTTGACTAACCATGAAGCCTTTGTATTGTTGGTTGACCTGTTAAAAATAGCAGCTACATTTCCCTCAAATCACACCTTACTGTCTTGGACAATGTTGTCGCGGTGGTATTTCTGGCTGGACTGTCTTTCAACATTGGTCAAGCTGCACCTGGGGCTAAACAAAACAATACCTATTACAAAATCACTACACACACACACTACAAAGACATACACACACACACACACACACGCATGCACCTGATTTGCTACTTGCAATGATGATGTTTGTGATGATGATGTTTATAGTGATTGTTGTTGTTGTTGTAATAGTTGTGGTGGTCATAATTGCGGAGGCTGTGTGAAGATAATGGTGGGTGTTGTTGTCACGGTTGTCGTGGGTGGATTTTTTTTTGAGGTGGTCGTGGTGGTAGTGGTGATGGTGAAGCCAATAGTGGCGGTAGCTGTTGTAGTGGCAATGTTTGTTGTAGTAGTAGTAGAGGTGGTAGTTGTTGTAGAGGTGGTGACAGTTGGAGTAGTGGTTGTGATGGGAGATCTGTTGCAGTACGGGTAGTTGTCAATGTAGTAATGAAGTTGATGGTGGTAGTTGTTATAATGATAAGGGTAGCTGTTGTGGTGTTAGTGGTAGTTGTTGGGGTAGTGGTGGTGATAGTAGTTGATGTAATGGTAACGGTAGTCGTAGAGGTGGTCGTTTTTCGAAGTGGGTGTCGTAATGGTTGTTATAAGGATAGCAGCAGCAACAGTAGTAGTAGTAGTAGTAGTTCTTATTCAACACTAGGTTATTGTTGATTGAAAACACTCTAGCGATGACCATCCCATCTTTTGGTATATCCATGACTACATTGTCCAATGTGTCCTTCTAATGAGTCATGATTTTGAGGGAGACTTGACTGCTATTTCTAATGGCTCAAAGAGTTGCACAGAGGCTCAATCACTTGCTTAAAGCAGCAGCAACAGTGTTGGTTGAGTGTCGTTAGGATGTGGTCCCAGTTTCATTTTCTATATCTTCTTTAATGTAATTCATGTCATTAGGAAAAGGCATGAACATCTCAACATCCCACATTTCTGTTATCAAATAGACCAGACATGGCAGATTTAGTTTAATTTCTGTTTTCTCAGATCATATCTCAAAGAGCTCCATTTTGTTTTTTATCCTTCTAAGGTCAGCAAAGAAAGTATCTATTAAAATATATCGGTTAATTTACTTGACTGTATCAAAATTAGCAATGGATGATAGAATCGTCAGTGTGATGGACCAAATTTTATGCTGTATTTAGCTATGGGTTTATGTGTTCTGAGTTCATATCCAGTTGAAGTCAACTTCACCTTTGCCCTTGTATCTCAGGTTAAGTAATGGAGTTTAATTTAATTGACAATAAACTTACTGTAAATTTGTACTTCACCACCACCACCACCACCACGACCATCATCATCATTTACTGCATTATCATTTTAATGTCCACTTTTCCATGCTCACATGGGTTGGACAGAATTTGTCAAGATGAATTTTCTAAGGCTGGCTGACTTTCCTGTCCCCAACCCTCACTTGTTACCAAATAAGGTAATATTTCCCCTTGATCAGACATGTTTTCATAGAATGATGGAAACGAAGGACACCACTTGTATGACAGTGACACTCATTTACAATTATCGTGCAATGTTAAGGCAAGGAGTCACTGTAACACACACACACTTGCACAGACACACTCATGTGCATGCGTGCACACACACATACACACATGTGTACATACACACACTCACACATGCATGTACATACCTCACTCATGCACACACACACACATATACATGTGTGTACACACACATAAACATACAATCGATTTTTTAAAAGTTTCTGTTCATCAAATCCTCTCATAAGGCTTTTGTCATCCCAAAGTTGAAACATTTCCCAAGGTGCCACACAATGGGTTTGAACCTAGAACCATGTGACTAAGAAGCAAACTTCTTTCCACACAACTATGCCTGCACCTTGTCTTAGAAATTGTGAATTGGCAGAATCATTGAAGCAGTGGACAAAAGGCTTTGTAGTATTTAATTCCATCATCTTACATATTGTGTCCAGATCCGATCAAGGTCGTTTTGCCTTTCATGCTATCTCCAGTCAAGTACTGGGGCTGACTTAATTGACCACAATCCTCCTATAAATTTCTGGCCTTATTTCTTGGTAAGCAGTGAATTGGCAGAATGATGAAAGTGTTAAACAAAATGCCTTGTGGTGTTTGTTCCATCCCTTTACATTCTAAGTTCAAACCCTGCTAAAGTCAGTTTTACCATTCATCTTTATAGGGATCTATAAATAAAGCACCAATCAAATACTGGAATCAGTTTAATCAACCAATCCTCTCCTCAAAATTGTTGGTCATATGCCTTGGAAGGCAGTGAATTGGAAGCATTGTTAGAACATCAGACAAAATACCTTCAGATATTTAGCTCTGATAATTTATGATCTAAGTTCAAATCCAGCTGAGGTCAATGTTGTCTTTTATCCTTCCAGGACTGATAAAAATGAAGAATCAGCCAATTAGTTGGTTCAGTGATGTTGGCTAACTCCTCACCACCCAAAACTGATGACCTTGTGCCTAAATTAAAAATAATTTCCTCCGTCCCCTCCTCATCATCATCATCATCACCATCATTCTTTTTGTTCACTCAGCATTTCAATGTTATTCTGCTATTAGATTGCTAGATATCAAGCTACAGCCAACAAATTTAGGTGTCTAGCAACTTTTTTATGGTCCTTGCTGTGCCAAGAAAGCAGGCTTTCTATAGAGTCGAGAAATTCATCTCAATAGCCAACATCTTCAACCGACCACATAGGCCTTCTTGTAACTGTTCCTAAGGCTTCTATTGCAAATGGGATAAAGACAACTTAATGGCATTTTCAGATTCTCTGAAGTTTGTGTTTTAAATCCAGGTACTTTTGTTTCCCTCACATTCTTTATCTAAAACTCTGTCAAATGGGCAAGCAACACCAATTAATACATTCTTTCCTTTTCATTTAGTGTGACAATATCTTGGTTTGAAAATTCTGGTTGTCTATGGAATTCTCATATTCCATAGTAGCCTTACATGTTTTTTTCAAGGATGTGTTCCATTTTAATGGTTGTACTTTTTTCAACACATTCACATCCAAATATTTTACAGATTTGCTAATGTATGAATGTAGCAACTTTGTCATGTTTCCATTTCTTTTAAACCCTTCAAACAGTCATTTTGTATTCAGAGAGATTGCATGCATAATTGTATCTTCTTTTTCACCACATAGTCTACATGCAACCAAAATGTCCTCCTTATCTAAATTCTTCTGTGATGTATTCTATTCCAGTTGTTTGATCCTGCACGGCTAGAATCAAGCTCTCTATTATTTTCTTTAAAATTTCTTTCTTTAGTCATTTTAGTGACTTGTGATCTTTATACTCTTTAGTGCTTTAAAAAACAATTTTCCACATAGATTTTCTGTTGCATTCTGAATAAGTAAACTTCACTTTTTACTTTCTTCTTACAAATACTCACTCTTGTCTTTCAACTATCAACAATACCTCATTACAATTAGCAACATACTTTCTGGAACTTTCTATTATTACTTCCAAACAATCTTCTACACTTATCAGTCCTCTTCTTCTGTCCTTTTTTTTAAAACATAATCTGTCAACATCTGCCTGTGGGTGCAGTGTTCTGTGTATTGTCAACAATTTCCTTGTTTTTCCATCTAACTTCTTAAGATCTTCTGTTGTTCATTTGATTATGCTGACACAGTATCTAATGATGGATACTGTTCTAATGTTTGTGGCAAAGATGGTATTTATGCCATTCAGTTTGGATTTTAATATCCTCTTAATCCTTTAGAAATATTTTCTCCTGATTTTGTCTTTAATTGTTTTGTTCTATCCAAGACTCCCAAATATTCATAATCATCATCTTTATTAATTTGCTGCATCAATTGCTCATTCAGTAGATTTATTTCATCACTTTTAATGGTACTTCCTTTTCTTCATTTCAAGTATTCCACACTTAGAAATACCAAATTCCAATTTGATATCACTGCTAAACACTCTCACTGCGGACAAGAATAGCCAAATCTCTCTCAGCCTTGCCATATAACTTAAGATCATCCATGAATACCAAATGGTTAACTATTTTTCTCTCTTTTCCTTGGCTATAGCCATCTTTTACATTCCTCAGTTCTAGGAAGACTTGGATAACAGCAAAGACCAGCAGTAGGGGTGACTAGCTATTACCTTGGAAAATAACTTAATATAGTTTGACTTTTCCAAGAGGGTTGGAACTTCTGCTGTTAGTTCTGTTACCAATTTCCACGCTTACTCTTATTTGCAATTTTTAACATTTTGAGTGTCTTAAAAATCCAAGTGTGAGGAACCATGCTATATGCTTTATTTGTAATCAACCAACTCATTGCTAAACCAGTTCGTGGTCTCTTGAAATTATTTATTGATTAATAGTTGGTATTTGTCCAGCACTCTTTCTGTTCATTGGAGAGAAATTTCTGTTTTTCAAAAAAATGGACAAATTTTATCCACAAACACACTTGTTAACAATTTCCATATCAGTGATAAAGTTATTGATTTGTAGTTTGAGACCTCAGCAGTGTGTGTCTTTCATTAATGTGTTATCTTACTCTATCCAGCTTCCAGTCTGAAGGCATTCATTTAATAACTTAATGCCCACCTGGGTGTTATAATGTTCTTCAGCTAGAAAGCTTTTACTCTGTTTGGCCCAGATGCCTTCCAATTAGGCAATTTGAAAGATTATTTTACAACAAACTTTGGAGTGATAATGATGTCAACCTGTTGATCTACATATTTTACTTTTCTGCTTCTATCTGCCTTTACATAGCGGATACCTTTCCTGCTTCATATATTACTTCAAAACTTTCTGTATCTGGTATTTCAACATTATGTATTTCTACTCTCTCCAAATAATCTCTTTTGCTTACTTTAACACAACCTACTCTGCTGAAACTAATCTATTCTGTTCTCATATCACATTATACTTGCTGCCTCTAATGTCACTCTTTGCTTCAGTTTTTCAATTACAACATTCATTTCTCTCTTTTTAACATTGTATTTTCTTTCTAGTTTTGATGACTCTTTCATTTTTTAATGCATCTTCTTACAAATTACAATAGTTGACTTACTTCTCATATCATACACTTGATATCATTTTAAACTGTCTTTTCACTAAGATGAATATTCTTGGTTTACCTGCCTTGTAGCCAACCTTTTTTGTTACTACTCCTCTAACAGCCTCATACAGGTTATTTACTTCCAGGAGAGAGAGAAGTGGAACATATACTAACACTCAGCTTCTTTTGCTTTTTATTTTTTTTGCTTTATTGTCTTTCTGTCATACCCTCTTAGGTTGGCTGGTTTCTCATTACTATTTTGTTCAAGTTAGTTAAATATCTTGCTCAATAATACGATCTCTTTGTCACTCTGACTATCCTACAACATTTGTAATTCCTCTCTACCTATCTCATTCCCATTTCTAATATGATAGTTTAACACTTTCTCTCAGTGTTTTTTTTCTTCACTCACATTAACCTTAGATTCCCCTATAGTCCTCTTTTGGGTTTTTGATTTCCTGTTTAATTTCTCTTATTTCTAGGTTCGATGGATAGCCATTAAGCTTTACAGAATGTGCCTGCTCTGCAAACTTCAGTTCTGTCATTGCAAACATGCTTATCTCATTCCAAATTCCCAACATTCTTTGCCTGTATCCTCTTTTATTTGGGTCACTCTTCACCTATAATCTCTCTCTCATCTGGTTTGCTTTTTGCCTCTATCCTCTCTTATTTGGTTTACTATTGTTATTGTTGTTGTTGTTGTTGCTACTGGCATTATTGTGATTAATTTTTTACAATTCATAATTTTGTGAGGTTGTCCTTGTTACTGACCCCCTTATCCATTATTGCTCTTGTAGCAAATACAAAGAAGATGTTATTGTTATCATGATTGGGAAATAATTAAGGGTGTTGTATTGGCAGAAACATTTTAGTTTCATTGCTTTTTGTATCAGAAATTCAAATCTAGAGCCAGCAGTTTATTAACTTTATCCTTCTATAATCATTAAAACACCAGTAATCCACAAGTGTTATTACATTCTGTACTCAACATTCCACACTCCAGATAATCTAACATTCTGTACACAACACTTCATACACCACACAACATTCCCAGCTACTTCGCACATGGGGGTGAGAAGCTTATTGTGGAACTGAACCTAAAATACATAGTTTCAGATTCAGTTCCAATGTGTTGTGCCTCAGGCAAATGTCTTCTGCTAAACCTTCAGACCAAGCAAAATCTTGTGAGTGGATTTAGTAGACAGAAACTGAAAGAAGCTTGATGTGTGTGTAGAGAGAGAGAGAAAGGCACATGGCTCAGTGATTAGAGCATTTGGTTCACAATCATGTGGTTGTGCGTTCAATTCCTGGGCCGGGATATGTATTGTGTTCTTGAGCAAGACACTTTATTTCACATTGCTCTAGTTCACTCAACAGTAGAAATGAGTCGTAATGTCACTGGTGCCAAGCTATATCAGCCTTTGTCTTTCCCTTGGATAACATCAGTGGCACGGAGACAGGAGGCTGGTATGCATGGGCAACTGCTGGTCTTCTATAAACAACCTTGCCTGGACTTGTGCCTTGGTGGGGAACTTTCTAAGTGCAATCTCATGGTCATTCATGACCAAAGGGGACCGTTACTCTTTACTCTGTATGTATGTGTAAGTATGTATATACTTGTGTTTCTCTGTCTTGACATTGCACGATTGTTGTAAATGGATGTCATTCATTTTCGATATTCTGTAGAAACATGTCTGGCCATGGGAAAATATTATTTTCCTTGGAAACAGATAAGGGTTGACAACAGGAAGAGCATCCGGATATAGAAAATTTGTCTCAATAAACTCCTGACTGATGCAAGCATGAATAGTGGATGTTAAAACGATGATAATAGTTAGAAGGGGAGTCAGTGTTTATGAACCTTTAAAGAGCCTCTGAGACTGGTGGCCGGGAAGTAAGAGAGTATCTCAAACTGGAGACTTGGCCTGAATGCCTCCAATAGGGTGCACTCTATTAAATTCACTCAAGATACCAAGTGATGGTGTTAAACCGGGTGACTGGTGAAGTCTATTGCCCAAGTAGCCCATGGCAAGATTTAATCTCAGAATGCAAAGAGCTTGAACAAACACCACAAGGCATCTCATCCATCATTCTGCTAATCCACTGTTAATTCATTGCTTGGAATTGGTACATTTAAAAAAAAAATCAAACTTGCAAAGATGAAATACAAAGTTGACCTCTACAGGATTTGAACTCAGAATATAGTGAGCTGGAACAAATACCATGAAGGATTCTATTTAGTGCTCCAGTGGCTCTGACAATTTGCTCCTTGTGATTCTGAGTTCAATCTTACTGTGTGGTGGTATCTTGGGTTAGTGACTTCCTGCTATAGACTTAGGTCAATCCAAGCCCTGTGAGTAAGAACAGGTTGATGGAAAGCATGGAAGAGACTGTCAGACAGACTGTACCTGTAAAGCATGGTTTGTCTTGTGCTTGACCCATACTCTTGACAGGAACTCTGAAAAAAAATCTGGGATGCTTTCTTTCCTCCTCTGGCTGACTCATGACGAAAAATAATAAAAACAGAAGAAACAAACATAACTGGTTTTTGATTAAACCAACTCCACTCCTCCATTCATTCTACAAAATTTATGACCAATCAAAATTTATTGCCAATCAATGTAAGAAATCTTAATAATTAATGAATTATTAATATCATTATTTTTTGCATATATTTCATTCATTTATTTTTTTTTCCTTTTAGTCTAATCCATACAAGTTGTCGAGAGAAATGCATTTCAGTATATACAATGTTAAATTAGAATGACATATAATGTAACACAGACAACTTCAGCTGCAGTGAGAACAGAGATGATGTTTTCTAGCTGCAGCAGTTGCTAACTTAAGCAGGCAGTTGCTAACCAAAGCTGTGAAATACAACAGCGACAGCTGCAGTGTGCAGCATTCAATGGTTGGCAATACATTTCTGGAACGGTTTTGTGCATAATCACACAGATAAAATATAAATATAAACAGAAAAAAATATTTCACCAAAAAATAAATCAACTAAAATTGGGAATTTCCCTTTGATTTATCAACGGTAAATCTCTGGGCATTTGGGGGTTATTGAGGTACCACTGACAACTTCATCATTATGTGGTGTATGTAAGGTAAGTTAACTGAATGGAGGACTTTCCTCTCCATTTTAATCTCACAGGTCAACCTGAACTCAGCACCACTCTCCACACACTGGAAACTCTGACTAATCCTCTCAATATAAGATTCTACACACTGGATACTCTAACATTCTGTACTCAACATTCCACACACCAGATAATCTAACATTCTGTACACAACACTTCATACACCACACAACATTCCCAGTTATTTCGCACATAACACATCACAACTACTACAGTATAATCCATATAATATAACATACCCAAACTGCCAGATTTCTACTCCACATAGTGCTTCTATGATAGTAACATAATACTTTACATAACACACTCTAACTACTTCACTACATCCCATATAACAGCCTGACTGCAACACAGTACCACACATAGCATACACATCCTAACTATCACATTTTACACTCTACACACACCCTCACTATTACACTATACACCATACAACATTTCCAATCTGTCCTGCTGCATTATAGTGTGAAGTGTGGTTCCTGATCTGAGTCAAGGATGAAGTATCTGCAATGCTGGAATCTATGGCTGAGTCACAATATGGCTGGTACTCTATGTGACTAAGTCTCAAAGTTGTTTGGTTTGAATGTGGTCGTGTCACTTTATTGTTTAAACACAATGCAATGTCTAAATGTTTAGTCTCAATGTTGTTTGGTCTTATTGTGGTTGGGTCTCCACGTTGTGACTTATTGCATCTGAGCTCAAAGTGACTGTTTCAACATGGTTGAGTTTCATGATAACTGTGTCTCAATATTGCTTGGCCTCAATGTTATTGGGTCTTAGTGATCAAGTTATCTACTTCTGAAAATTGATCAGTTTGAGCAATGTTGACCAGAAGTACCTGACAACAACAACAACCATCATTAAAACAATTATCACCACTACTATTATCACTCTGACCACTACCATCACCCCACACCCCCATTACTCTTCTCCTGATATTGCATGCTAATTCTAACCAAACTTCACCATCATACAAGCTTTAATGTGCAACCTTCTGTAAAAACATGTCTGACCATGTGTTGTTTGCATTCAAAGGACCAGGGGAAAAATTACTTTTCTTGGGAACAGACAAGCTTTTACAGCAGAAAGAGCATCTAGTCATAAAATATCTGCTTTGCTGAATTGAATCTGGTCCATGCAAGCATGAAAAGTGGACATCGAAACCATGTTGATGAGTCAGAAAAAGAAAGGTCACACAAACTGACTGGTGGGAGGAAGTTATCCTCAGACCAGAGATCTAACTTGTATGTTTACTACAAAAAGAACAAACACCACTACAGGAATCCAAGGGGCCAGATAAAAGTGTTAAAACTGGGAGCTATTATGTAAACCATCCAAGAAAAACAACTGTCCTTCCAATGGGCTTCTGCATAGATTTTGTCTATTCATTTAATTTAATATCTATTTTCCATGCTAACATAGCTTAGGCTGAAGAGAATTGAGGCAAAAGTTTTACAACTAAAATGAACTACTTGTCACCAACCCTTACCTTTTAATCAAGAAAGGGACTTTTTTGCTTCCAGAGCAATTCAACAGCACAGATCTAGCAACAATGGGAAATGTCAACAAACATCACCTTTTACAGCCTGACCAGGTAAAAAAAAAAAAAAACTGTTACAGATAGTGATTGACAGGTAGAGAGATATATAAGTGTCAATGGTAATATAGAGGCAAACAGATAAAGAGCAACAGTTACATGGTATTTATCAAGCCATAGAAGAGTTCACAGAAGGACTCACTGAAAGTTCAAAGAAAGACAAGGAGGAGAGAAAATTCTAAAATTTATTTGCCTACAACTTTCTCTCTCTGTTTACTCTTCCTCTTTAGTTTTTTCTCTTTTGTCTCTTCCCCCTCTCTCTCTCTTTATCTTCTTCACTTTCAGACAAAGGGCAAGTGTCCGAAGTGTTAGACCCTTGGTTCCCCACATGTTCTGAACGTATCTGATTAATTCCTTTCTGTCTGTTGACCTGTTCCCTGTTTGTCTCTCTATCTGTCTGCCTGTTTAACTGTCTATTTGTCTCTCTCTGTCTCTATTTTTTTGGGTCTCTCTGTCTACCTATCTGTTTGTCTGTGTCTGCTTCTCTCTCTTTCTATCTATCTTCTTATCATATATTTGCTTATTTCTATCTGCCTGCCTCTCTCAATCTGATTATCTTTCAATAGTTGCCTCTCTTCTCTTCAATTCCTCTTCTCTCCTTCGTATTTTCCTTTCCTTTCAGTAACAGTCTATCACTCAGTCTCTTTCTCCTCTATATATTTTTATGCATTCTTCATTTGTTAATGTGTTCTTTATTTTCTTTTTTATCCTTTCCTATCTGTTTTCTCCTTCTCTCTTATTTTCTCTTTCTCTCTCTCACTCTCATTTTCTTTCTGACTTTCTTCCCTCTCTCAACACTTTGTATCTTTCTCAGTCACTTTTATATTTCCCCCTACATTCCCTTCCCATCCCTTCTTTCAGCCCTTTCTATCTTTGTGCCTCTATTTTCTTCCTTCCCCATCTTCTACCCCTTACTCCCCTTCTTTCAAATACAATTCTACCTTCTCTCCCTCCCACCCTCTCACATTACTCACTCTCTCTTCACTACTTCCACTTCTCCTTTCTCAATCTGCTTCCCCCTCCTCTCTCTCTCTCCCTTTCTGTCCTCCCACACAATAATAAATACTAATCTACACCTCTCTGTGTTCCGAGCCCTGTTACTGATTAAAGAATCAATCAATCAGCCACTCAATCAATAGATCGATCTATATCAGTGATCAATACCCACACAAAGATCAGACATTGCAATACTAACACAGCTACACAGCTATTGGTAAGCAGTGAAGCTAGACATATAGCAGGAAAGATAATCTTTAAGTTTAGCCTATACAAAAAAACACAGACATCGATCTAACACTTGAATTATGATTATTAATACTAAGGATGGCAAGAATGAGGGAACATCAAACAAAATGCTTTGTATTATATAGATATGAATCTTTATAATCTAAGTTCAAATTCTACCAAGGTCAATTTTGTATTTTATCATTCTTAAAACAATAAAATAAGGTACCAGTCAGGTATTGAGGTTGATTAAACTGACTAAAACCTTCCCCCTAAATTCAGAACCTGTTGGTCTAAATTAAAAGCCATTATTACTGCTGTGAATGGCAGAAACGGTAGGACTATGGATGGACTACATACCTTGTAGTATTGACTTGTATCTCTTTAAATTCTATGTTAAAAAAACTGCTGTGGCTAACTTTACCTGAGGATAATACAATAAAGTACCAGTCAAGTACACACACACACACACATGCACATACATGGACATAACAATCATCATCATTGTTTTACATTTGCTTTCTATGCTGGCATTTGTTGGTTGACTCATCGTTGCTCTCCTAGATGAATCAGAGAAGCACATCTTGCTTATAAATTTAATTTTTTTGACTTGGTTTCTGTGCACCAATAATTATTGGTATAAATGTAGATTTAATTTATGAACAGAGAAACTGCAGATTTTGAAGCAGTTGTCCATAAATATTTTCCTTCTTGCTGATTTTTAGTGAGGTATGTATATATGTATATATGTATGTGTGTGTGCATATGTACATGTATTTTCATGTATGTGTATATATGTGTGTATGCATGTATGTATATATGTATGCATGTATTTCAGTGTGTATGTGTGTATGTATGTATGTATGTATGTATGTATGTATTTCTGTGTGTATGTGTGTATGTATGTATGTATATATGTAGGGAGAGTTTATGAAAAAAACAAAAGACGAAGACAGGTGGTGTACACAACAAACAGATGTATTAGTATAACACTCAGGAGTATGTATGTATGTATGTAAAGTAGTCAATTGTTTTTAGAGTGTTAGATAGAATACATTTTGATATTAGCTGTGGCTCTCTGCATCCTGAGTTCAAAATTTGTTGAGGTCCACTTTATCTTTTATTCTTTCAGGATCAATGAAAAGGACTGCTGGTGCAGACTTCTGCTCTTCTAACCGTTATATTCTATTTTGAATACCAGCTTCCAAAATAGATAGAGAAATTCAAAGGATTGCTTTGGTACAATGCTAAGACATTTTCCATGTTTACAGAAGATGTGGGTTTGAGACTCATGGGCAGCCTTCGACTTTTTCCATCCAAGTTTTTTTAAATCAAGTAATGTTTATTACCACATCACTATGGCTGCTTGATGTTACAAACGTTTTAATCTGGGAAGAGCCTCCTCCGGCTGGTTATTGATGCAATCTGCACCCGATATATATTGCAAGCAGGGGAGCAAACCCCTACCATCTTCTAGCAGATGACAAGATCACCAGACTGAATGGTTTTGAGCTATTTGTGCCCATCTTCCCCTACTTGCAATATATATGCAGCATGCAGATTGCATCGATAACCAGCTGGAGGAGGCTCTTCCTGGGGTTAATAACAGCAGTAACATCGAACTGCCGTTTTGATGTGGCAATAAGCATTACTTCTCAGTATAGTTACTACTTTCATCTCTTATAGAGATTTTCTAACTCGCTACTTTGCTTGTTTTTTTTTTAATCCTTAAATGCTATTCGAGTTCTATCTATTGGGTTGGCAACTAAGTTCACGCCGTTTTTTTAAATTTTGGAATTTATTGCATTTTTAAATTTGGGAATCTATTTTTTTCGAGAATTCTATTTTTGAATCATTTTGGAATCTATTTTGATTTTTTGTTCTAGTTAATTTTAGTTAATTTTTGTTTATTTTCAAATCAAAATGGAAAATGAGCATTTTCAAAACTGCCTTCTTTTTGCTTTTAATCAAGGTTCTAAGGCCACAAAAGCTGCTCGCAACATTTGTGCTGTGTATAGAGAGGGTGCCATAGCTGAAAGAACCGCTCGTGATTGGAATGCCAAGTTCAAAAATGGAAATTTTGACCTCAAAGATGCATCTCATTCTAGCCGTCCAGTTGAGTTTGATGAAGAGCAATTAAACCAACTTTTGCTTGAAAATTCTTGTCAAACGACAAAGGAACTGGCAGAGAAACTGGAATGCTCCCACACTGCTATAGAGAAACATCTTCACTCAATGGGAAAGGTTCAGAAGTATGGACCATGTGTTCTGCATGCTTTAAGTGACAACAAAAATCAACGAGCCACAATCTCTGTTGGTTTCCTTGCTCGTCACCGCTCAACCCATGAATACAAGCAGTGATTTCTTTACCGAATCTTTACTGGTGATGAAAAATGGTGCCCCAGTAAACGAGCGACACCGCGTGTGAAACAAGATCTTCATCTGTGTAAAATGATGTGCATATGGTGGGCCTGGGAAGGGATTATCCATTATGAATTGCTTGAATGGAATCAAACGTTCAACGCAGAACTCTATGTTCAACAGATGGAACAAATCAACATGGCTATTCAAGAGAAAAGACCTAATCGTCAGCATGGGATTCTTCTGCTGCACGGTAACGCCTGCCCTCATATCGCTAACATGACCAAGAAAGCCATTCAAACGCATAGCTGGAAAGTGCTGCCACACCTGCCGTACTCTCCTGATTTGGCACCAATGAATTTCCATCTCTTACGATCTGTTTTAGATGTTATGTGCGGAGTTTCATTCAGTACCAATGCAGAATTGAGAGCTTGGTTGGATCAATTTTTGATTTAGTGGCATTTTATTTGTCTTTACATTTTAAGTTCAAATACTGCCATGGTCAACTTTTGTCCCCTTGGGGTCAATAAAATAAGTACCAGTTTAGTACTAGGGTTCATGTAATTGACTTATCCTTCCTCCGAAATTGCTGGCCTTGTGCCAAAATTTGAAGCCATTCTTCTTATTATTACTATTATTATTATTTTATGAAAACTCACAGCTTATTTTGCTGGGTATGATGGAAAGTGTCAGCTATCCACAACGAACAGACTAAGGCAGTTCCAAGCAATGCTGATTTTTGTAGGTGTTCTACCTTCACACTTGCTCTGATCTTTTTCGGCCATGTTGGTAGTTGAGTGCTGATACTTCCAAGTGCACCAATTACTATTGGTATCATGTCTACTCTCTTCATTCACCACAACCTTCATATTTCCCACATCAAATCGTCATTATTGTTGTTGTTTATTTATTTATTTATTTGATTGTTTAGTTTTTGCTTAACAGGTTTGCAATGAAAATTTTCTTGACCTCCTCTACAAAATAAAACCAACGTAACCACTGAAATCATTCAGTATGTCTGGTAGAAAACAAAAACTTACGTCATTCACAATACTTTCGTTAAAAACAAAACTAAAATAGAAATATTAATAAACTAGAGACTATTGATTATTTTCCAAGCTTGTTCTTACAACAAGAATACCTGGAAATTTATGACTAAAAGTCAACCAGCCATGTCTGATGGACATGCTACCTACAATTGTGAATTGTAATGAAATCAATTTGACCAACACCTTCAAATCTAGCTGGATTAGCAATGAAGTACTAAGCTAATACATCACATAAAAATTTCACTTATTAACCATAGCTTCTAATACTAATCCATATTTCCATTTCAAGTTTTGGATCAGGTACCCCATCAATAATTCGAGAGAAAGGAGAAGAATCAAGTTTATATTTTATTCAATTTTAGTATTCCTGTTTTTGCTATATCTTGAGAAGGTCATTTTGCCAATAATAAACACACTCCGATTCTATTTCACTTTTATTATTATTACTATTACTATTATTATTACAAGCTTTCTCAATCATTAGTAAAATGCTCATCAGCATTTCAGTTGCCCCCATCTTCTAAGTACAAATGCTGCCAAAGTTGTCTTTGCTTTTCATCCTTTTGGGGGCCAATAAAATAAGTACCAGTCAAATACTGGGGTTGATATAATCAACTTACCCCTTCCTCGAAATTGCTGGCCTAGTGCCAAAATTTGAAACCATTATTATTACTAGATTAGTTAACCATTTATCCAGTCGACTGCCTGATTAATTCTTTGGTTAATCAATCAGTTGATTAAATGTTTAACTAATTGACCAATAATAATGGTTTCAAATTTTTGGCATAGAGCCAGTAGATTTTGAGGTGGGGAATAAACAATTACATCAACCCCAGTACTTGACTGATACTTATTTTATTGTCCCCAAGAGGATGAAAGGCAAAAACAACAACGGTGGAATTTGAACTCAGAACATTGAAACTGACAAAATGCTACTAAGCATGCTAACGAATCTGCCAGTTCACCACTGTAACTAATTAACTAATAATAATAAAGGAAGTGAAATGGAACCAGTGAATGTGTCTATTATTAACATAATGGTCTTTTTGGGATACAACAAAATCTGTTTCAATCTATGAATTTACATCAAGAATTTTGCAAATCAAATACAGGAACAAAATATACTAAGATTTACTATTCCTGTGTTTCATACAATAGTAATCATGAGTGTGAAGAAAACAAAAAATCTTTGAGAAATTTTAGTTTGTAACCTTTACTTTTCCCATGAGATAAGAGGCATCTAATCCAAAACTCTGCCAAAGTTTTTAGATGGTACAAGTTTGCATGCATACATGTACAATATTTCAGTTATTTATTCCATGGTCAATTTACTTTCTCAAAGAATGTATTCTTTATTATTGGTATTTCTTTACAATGGTATACTCTTGTACTCTTTTACTTGTTTCAGTCATTTGACTGTGGCCGTGCTGGAGCACCACCTTTAATCGAGCAAATCGACCCCAGGACTTATTCTTTGGAAGTCTAGTACTTATTCTATCGGTCTCTTTTGCCGAACCACTAAGTTACAGGGGCGTAAACACACCACCATTGGTTGTCAAGCGATGTTGGGGGGGCCAAACACAGAGACACAAACATATACACACACATATATATATATATATATACATATATACAACAGGCTTCTTTCAGTTTCCGTCAACCAAATCCACTCACAAGGTTTTGGTTGGCCCGAGGCTATAGTAGAAGACACTTGCCCAAGCTGCCACACAGTGGGGTTGAACCTGGAACCATGTGCTTGGTAAGCAAGCTACTTACCACACAGCCTCACCAGTGTTAATCATTATCACAATTCTGCTTTGATTTGTTCCTTTCATCACCAGATGTATCGCATATCCAATGGAAAAACAACAAATTGAAATGTCTTGAAAAGTTCTATTGTATAAAATTTTATGTTTATTAAAATATACTATAAAATATTAATTAATTCAGTTTAATTAATCTTAGTAATCACTTTGTAAAATGATGTTACATTATAAATTGGATGTGAGTTTGTGTTTAAAATGGTTTTGCATTATGTATAAAAATATTTTATTGTGTACATACATGTATTGTTATGTTAAGTGTTGGCAGCTATGTCACTCTCGTGCTGTACTTTATTGTGTTGTACTTTTTATTATGTGTGCCTTTACAAATTTAAAAAAGTACTTCTTTTGTATAGAAATATATTTTGTTTGCATTTGCAATTATATCTTCATCCTCAATACACTTAAACAACATTTTAAAGATTCAGAAGTTGAAACAGTAACCATAATAATGCTTTCATTATTAAATACACATTCAAGCAGTGAGCTGGAAGAATCGTCAGAATGTTGGACAAGACACCTCGCAGTATTTCTTGCAGTTCTTTGTTCTGAGTTCAAGTGCTGCTGAAGTCAACCTTGCCTTTCATTCCTTGAGAGTTCATAATTGAAGTACCAGTGAAGTACTGAGCTCAATGGTATTAACTACCTACTTACCTCAAAATTGCAGGCCTTGTGCTCAAATCAGAAATCATTATTAAATAGACATTTCTTTCATTAATTATTAACTAATGGTAAGCTGTTAGAATGATAAGAATGTTTTGAAACATTCCTTAGCAGTACTTGTTCAGAGTTCAAATTCCACTGAGGCCAACTTTGTCTTTTATACATTTGGGGTTGTTAAAATAAAGTACCAGTCAGTAGTGAGACCAATAGTATCAACAAAGATCCTTTTCTTCATCATTTAGTATCCATATTCCATGCTGGCACAGGTTGGGTAGTTTTATAGGATTTGACAGGTAAGAAGGCTGTGTTAAGCTCCAATATCTATGGTTTCTTTGACTTGATACCCTTCCTAACACTAACCACTCTACAGAGTGTACTGGATACTTGACTAAGTGGGGTCTAGTATTAAATAAGGTGACTTATACTATCCTCCTTGCAAATTTCAGGCCTTAAACCTTTAAGCAATGTAATTAACATAATGTAATAATCAGTATATAATAAATTCATGAAGTCTGGGATCAAGATCGCTTAATAATCAATTTTTATCTCGTTTAAATCAATTTTTTGTGTGTAAATGCTGAATCTGCATTGTTGAAATAAAAAATCCAAAAACCATTTTTAGAAAAATGTTAGTGTGGGTTAAAATGTCCATGCTTAAAAGAGTAAGTTTTTCAGATATTTGGAATTTTGCAGAACAATTTTTTAGGTCGTTTCTAAAAATATATAATTTTGTCCAATATAGAAAAAAAAGACTAAAATGAAACCTAAGAAAACTGAAAACACACCCACACACACACACACATGAATACATACATACATACACTTACACATATACGCATATATATATGCAAGCATGGTTGTGTATTTAAGCTGTTTGCTTCTTAACCACATGGCTTTGAGTTCAGTTCCACAGCACTGCATTTTGGGCAAGTGTTTTTTACTGTGGCCTTAGACCACATTGTTGTGAATGAATTTGGTAGACAGAAACTGTTGTGTATGCGGCGAACTGGCAGAAATGTTAGCACGCCAGGCGAAACACTTAGTTATATTTCATCTGGCGTTATGTTCTGAGTTCAAATTCCGTTGAGGCTGACTTTGCCTTTCATCCTTTCAGGGTCAATAAATTA
This sequence comes from Octopus sinensis, assembly GCF_006345805.1. Lineage (NCBI taxonomy): Eukaryota > Metazoa > Mollusca > Cephalopoda > Octopoda > Octopodidae > Octopus > Octopus sinensis. The sequence goes on along the minus strand of NC_043002.1, from coordinate 23,953,064 downwards.
AGTACCAGTTGTGCACTGGAATCAATGTAATCGACTTAATCCCTTTGTCTACCTTTGTTTGTCCCCTCTATGTTTAGCCTTTTGTGGACTATAAAGAAATAAGAAACACTAGCATGCTGGGCGAAATACTTAGCGATATTTCGTCTGTCACTACGTTCTGAGTTCAAATTCCGTCATGGTCGACTTTGCCTTTCATTCTTTCGAGGTCAATTAAATAAACACCATTTACACACTGGGGTCGATGTAATCGACTTAATCTGTTTGTCTGTCCTTGTTTGTCCCCTCTATGTTTAGCTCCTTGTGGGCAATAAATAAATAAGAAATAAGAAACTGATGTATATGCATACATGTATATATGTGTGAGTATGTGTACATATAAGTATAAGTGCATGCTTATATGTGTGTCTCTTTGTTTTGACATTGCACAATAGTTGTAAATGAGTGTCAGTGTCATGCAAGTGGTGTTGTTCATTCCCAATCTTACAAGAAAATATGCCTAGTCATAAGGAAATGTTACTTTGCTCAAAACAAGTGAAGGTTGGCAACAGGAAGGGCATCTAGTTGTAGATGTTCCACAAGGAATTCTGTCCAAGCCATACAAGTGTGAAAAAAAGATTGGAGTCACATTAAACTTGAGTTGTAAGATAAAAATGAAGTTTTAAACAAGAGCACACAGAGAGCATAAACCTCCACCAAGGCAACACCAATATCCTCTCAACGATTAACTAGAAATGATTTTTAAAATGAGAATGTCTGAAATAAACTCGACTGCTCTCACAAATGAGAATATTAAAAATGAACCTGACTGCTCTCAAAAATTAAGTAAAAAAACTGGAAAAATAATCCAGAATCATTGTTCGGTATTGGATCGATCCCAATATCTAATCAGTTCATGCCAGTCACAAAGCCAAACATCCTGAATGTTTCATCCAAATCCATCTAGCAGTTCTTCAGACATTTTGTCCATGGACAAACAAACAAACATGACTGAAAACAATACCTCCACCACCACTAACACAGAGGCAATACACTACTTATGTGTGTGTGTGTGTATCATCATCATCATTTAATGTCCGTGTTCCATCACCCCTGCCTCCTCTTTCTTTCCTAACTCCCCCCATAGAACTGTATTTATGGCTCCCTGCTGCTAACCATTTTTTTCTTAACCGTTTTCTTACTTTATCCTGATGACAGACTAATATCCAAAATGTCAAAGACCCTCTGTCTTCTTTTTAAGCATTAAACTAATACAATCATTAAAACTTGTCCCTTACATGTTGGGCTCATTGCCATATGTATATATATATATATATATAGTGTACTGTTCCATGATGGTAAGATTAACAAAAAAAGTTCTCCATTTGATGAGAGATGAATATTATTCAATTAACACAATGTATATTTTGTTATTAGCTAGAAATAGTTTCATGCAATGAAACCATCTCAGACAGCATTTTTTAACATGCTTGGTGCCTTCATGCAATCCTCAGGCTATGGCATAACAAGTTAAAACAGGATGGTAGGATGAGAGAAAAAACAATAAAAGGCAAGAAGGAAGTAGATATCTTTTAATTCTACTTCCTTCTCACCTTTTCTTGTTTTTCTCTCTCAACCTATCATCCTATTTAAGCTTCTTATGCCATATATATATATATATATATATATACACACACACACATATATTGGGTCACCCCATAAATAATGCGGTTTTTTCAACTGTATTAACTAAAAGTCAAAGCAGGGACAGGATAAACTACCTGCATCAACTTGCTAAAAAAGCAGGTAGTAATTTTATCTTCTTATTCTTAGTGCAAGTTATTTTAACAGTTATTTTTTTCAAAGCTATAATGGAAGTGCCAGAGGAGCATATTTAGCATATTTTGCTTTATGCATTCAATAAAGGCAACAATGTAACAGGAAGTGCAAGGAATATTAATGCAGTATATGGGGATCAGACAATAAGCATAAGCCAGCATCAATGGTGGTTCCAGAAATTCCAAACCAGAAACTACAGCAAGAATACGAGCCTCATCCAGGAAGTTCTGTAGAGCTTGACAAGGAGGGTCCTGCAAACCCTGGTGGAATAAGCAGAGAAGTTTGTATTCGGTCATTCAACCATTCATCAACACCTGCATGCCATCAGAAAAGTCAGCAAATTGGGTCAATGGGTTCCTCACAAACTTTCCGCGTCCAATTGCATACAGAGAGTGAATGTGTGCACTTCTCTGCTGTCACATCTCACAAATGAACTTTTTGGGGACCAAATAGTGACAGATGATGAGAAATGGGTCAAGCACCAAAGACAGTGGGTAGGAAAAGGAGAAACACTGGCACCCCAGGCTAAAGAAGGTCTTCACCCATGTAAGGTATTGTTATCTGTTTGCTCTTCCAGCCTCCTCTTATCAAACAGCCTCACACCACACATTTCTCTCACCATTGCTCTCTCAATCCTTCTCAAAATTGCCATCTCTCTCTCTCTCAACCACCATGTCTCACTTCCATACAGCATTGCAGCTTTCACACAACTCCTATTGACCTTTCCTTTTGTCTTCAATGAGAACCATTTCCCATATAATAATGCTCCACATTCCCTGAACTTCACTCAGCCAAGTTTTGCTCTTGCTGTCACAACTGCTTCACATCCACCACTTGCATCCGCCCTATCTCCCAAATAACAAAACCCTCTCACAATCTCCACCTCATTACATAGTGTTTCCACTGACTTTGCCAGACCTCCAGCTTCTTTCTCACATCTTCCACAAACAAACTCTTGTGCTAGTCTTGGGGTCACCTTCTTCATTTTCGTACATCTACCATGAATCCATTTCTCACATCTCGTACACAACACCGCATTTGCCATTACCCTCCTCCCACATACACCACATGGATCCATCTTACTAACACTTCTACTTCCACCCTACTCATCATCACCTTTGTATGTATGTATGTATGTATGTATGTGTGTGTATGTATGTATGTGTGTGTGTGTGTGTGTGTGTGTATATATATATTAATTTTTACATGAAAAGATGAAGAAATATGGTATTCTTCTAGAAAGCATTAATTCTTAAATTCAATGTTCAAATGTTTTTATATATAATTTTACATAAAAGCAAGCATTAATACACACACACACACACACATACACAAACAAACAAACATGTATGTATGTATATGCACACACATGTACATATCAATATGCATTCACACACACATGTATGTATATATATGTATGCACACACACACACACACATTGTTGATATATTTTGATAATGTGACAGCTGAATAGACAAGTAGTGCAAGTAGTTCATTCATACCTCATGCGTTTGCTTCTTTCTGTTACTATGCCCCAGCTGACTGTGGCTGTGGTAACCACCCCTGGTTGTGACATGGTTGTAGCAATGGAGGAGGATTCTTTGAAAAATATAGCAGGAGGCAATGGTTGTTACAGGAGGTGCTAGGGGTAATAGGCTGTGGATATGGTGGGAATGATAGGTATGTGTGTGAATGGGTAGGTAGGTGGGTAAATGGCCAGGTTTTTGCTTTTTTTTTTTTTTTGGTGTAGGTGTGCAATGGTAGAATATAGGGTATGGATGTGTCTTTGATGAATAAGTACTTGGGTAAACAATGGGGGTTGGAGTCTAGAGAGGAGATAAAAGCTGGTTATTAGGCTGTGGATGAATGTTGGGTGTAGGCTGGGTGTTGGCTGGATGAGATATTAAGAAGCTCAGTCTAATTGATTTAGCAGATATTTAGCAGATGGTACATGGGGAACAGGGTTTTTGAGAGAGGGGAGTAATAAATAAATATAACTGGTTGCAGAATTCTTTAAAATAACCTGTTATTTTATTATTATTATTATTAACTATTTGTTAATTATTATCAAATGAGGACAGACATTGTGGGTATGTTGTGTGGGTGTGGGAGTTGTGTGAGTGAATGCCTGGTTGTTGATTGACTGGAATGTGATATTCTAGTTAATATTTGATTTATACATGAGTGTGTATGTATGTATGTATATATATATATATATATATATATATATATAAACTGAGCTCACAGCAAAATATTCAACCGGCACACTATAAAGCTGTCCTATGCTGACTCATCAAATATAGAACACCACATTCATAGGATTAATAATCATAAACTAAGACAGCGAACAGACTGCCCTCAAAATAAACCCACAAAAATTGACTGCGACTTGTATAACCAACCTAGACACAATGCAAATACCAACCAATTAATGCATCAAAGTGGTAATGACTCGAACTATAATACTAATCAACTGAGAAACAACAACTGCAATATCTACAATAACAAACCAACATGTCACACCCGCAACAATTCAAACAACAACACTAACACACCCAGAAATAGTAATAATAATAGGATAGCTATGACCGTAAATATACTGAATAGAACCCATTCATCTAGCACACAAGCAAACAAAAAGAAAAAACCAACCAATTATGTTCGTGTAGCAACAGATTCAGATTTCCCTTGCACAATCAATGCATGACCAGAAATGTGGTGTATAAGTGTACAGTAAACACTAGAGGAAGCCCTTACATTTTTATAGGAGCATTGGTCAATATCGCAACCATACTGCCAGCTTTCAAAAAATCCTTAAATGGCATGTAACATCACTGGCTGATTTTAGCTGAAGGCTCAAGTAAGAGAAGGAAAAATACAACCTGACCTGGTCTATAATTAGACATGTAAGTCCCTGTAACACATTAACTCAGAAATGCCAGCTATGTTCCAAAGAGTCACTCTCAGTATTCTTTTCTACTCTAGGTACAAGGTCCGAAATGTTTGAGGAGGGGGCAATCAATTAGATCAACTCCAGTACGCAACTGGTACTTAATTTATCGACCCATAAGGATGAAAGGCAAAGTCGACTTTGGCGGATTTGAACTCAGAACATAAAGACAGACAAAATACCGCTAAACATTTTGCACAGCATGCTAACGTTTCTGCCAGCTTGCCGCCTTCTCAATATTGTTAACAAAGGAGCATATTACAAACAGATTTACAGGTGCCTGCATGCAGCTTAACACACATTCACATACTACAATCTAAACCACACCTAACAGATGCAAAGCTAACATTAGACTTTTCAAGCCAAGTGAAATAGTAGCCGTGGTCAATGCCAGTGTCCCATAACTGGCCTGTTTAAAAGTACCCTTCAATCATCGGGCAAAATGCAGTGCTTGAGAAAACTTGTTGAGTCAAGTGAGATTGTAGTCATGGCCAATGCCAGTGCCACCAGACTGGCACCCATGCCAGTAGCACATAGAAAGCACCATTCGAGCATGGCTGATGCCAGTGCTGCCTGACTAGCACCTGTGCCACCTGACTGACACCCAGGTCGATGGTATGTAAAAAGCACCATTCAATTGTGGTCGATGCCAGTGTTGCCTGATTGGTTCCCATGCTGGTTGCATGTAAAAAGCACCATTTGTGCATGGTTGATGGCAATGGTACCTGACTGGCTCCCATCAAGAAGGGCATTCAGCTGTAGAAACCTTGCTGGCTAGGTTAGAACCTGGTGCAACCTCCTGGCTTGCCAGTCCTCAGTCAAACCCAAGCCAGCTTCGAAAATGGACGTTTAAATGGTGATGATGATGATGATGATGTGTGCGCAAAATTTAGGTTAGTTAAAATATGTTCATTATGTATTTCAATTGCTAAAAGGCAAATTTACGGCAGTTACTGTGGAGAAAATTTTTTCCTATGGTAAAAAAGATGTAAAAACACCATATCTGACCAGTGTCACCTTCTATCAGGATTCCCAGGCATTAATGTTCCTAGCTCCTTAGCCATTATCAATGGGAAATACCTAAGAGAAGCAATTCAGGACAGATGCTATTAAAGCTATAGCTTTAACTAAAATACAGACAACAACACTGACTAATTTGCACCAGTAGACTGCCAGATCATGGAAATTACCAAAATGTTAGCACCCAGCTGTGTTTAGGCATAAGCAAAGTTTAAGTTAGTTAAAATGTTTGTAAAATATTTCAACAAAAATATATATGTACGTATGTATGCATGCATGCAAGTATGTATATATGTATGTATACACACATGCACACACAATGTGCGTTTGTGCATGTGAGGAAAGCTACATAGTCAAGTGGTTAGGTTTTGGATTCATAACAATAAAATTGTGGGTTCAATTTCTGAACCAAGCAGAATATCCTGCCTTAGAACAAAGCACTTCGTTATATGTTGTTCTTAGTCTACTCAACTGGTATGGACCCATGCTATTATTTATAGCTGTTTTGGCTTTGAGTTTCATCATAATAAATAAGAATTATTTAATATTTTCTCAAATTTTGTAAATTCTTATGATGTCATCAATATGTATGGATGCATGGATGCATGTATGAAAGTATGCATACAAACACATATATGCATGTATGTGTGTGTGTGTGTGTGTGTGTGTGCATAGTCAGATGCCCATTCTATTGTCAACTCTTATCTGTTATCAAGTGAGGTATATTCTTTTATTCTCCTGCTTTTCAAATGCCTAGAGTGGTTTGTTGTAATGTCAACAAGGAATGTAAACATTATATCACTGTTTGGCTCAAATGATGACAAATAAAGCCATGGAATATCAACATTGAGGCACATTCCACACACTCTCTCACTGTGTTTCCCCTTCTCTATCTCTTTTTTCTCTTATCTTTCTGTCTATCTGTCTCTCTATCTTTCTCTCACACTACTACTACTACTACTAATAATAATAATAATTATAATAATAATAATAAGTAACAGACAGTGGCTCTCATGGCTGCTGATCTTAACTGATTGGAAGTGTTATCATGTACATTGTTTTGTCTTGGTATAAAAGATGGGCTACAGCAAATATTCTACTCAATACCACAGATTTGCTTGTCAGTTGTTTGACCTTAATCAGTTGAGCATGTCCCTTAGTGGCTGACGATATGTGCATCTCTGACCACAAGTAGATGTAGTGGGGGGGGGGGCATCATAGCCGTGTGTTGAAAGGAATTCTTAGAGGTTTGGATAATTCACCTTTGGAAACAGTTGGTTCGTTTAACATCCTTAAACAATCCTTATTCAGGGACCTTTTGAGCGGGATGGACTACTCAACCAGAAGAAAATTCTAACTGGGCCCCACCTGCAAGGTCATGCGCTGTTTATTGTGATATGAGATCACCATGTTCCGCACATATGGTTGTGATGCATGTGCCTGGTGTACCCTTATCAGACAGGTAGTCTTGATGGGTATACTGGACTTCGTATATTTTACCTGTGTCACTTTGATGGCATGCACTGCTCTCTCACTCCCCATAAATTAACTCCAAGGATATAATGTGTTTGTGTGTGTGTGTGTGTGTGTGTGTATAAACGCACACCCAATAGAACAACTCCAAACAAAAGTACTAGGATTAAGTTGGTCTATCTAGATTTTGTCAAATGGAGAATACTCCTTAAACAGAATTCTCCACTCTGTAGTTTGGTGATTGCTAAGAAAACTAGGAATTAATGAATGGCTTCTGAGAGCTGTGCAAGGCAAGTAAGGAAGTGCCATTAGCAAGGTGATGATTTGCAATGAGTTTGGCAAAGTGTTGCAAATTGGCTTTTATTAAGGCTCTGTTCTCAGCCCTTTTCTGTATAATACAGCCCACTAGGCCATAACAGAAAACACTAATATTTGTTGTCCATGAGAACACCTGTATTGCAATAGTGTAGTTCTGCATCAAAGACAAAGATTTAAACAGGAAATTCCAAACTAAATTGTTAAACTTCAATGTAAAACTAATAAAAATGTTAAACTAATAAAAACTAATAAAAATGTTAAACTAATAAAAACTAAAGATTTTGTTAGCAGGAAAGAATACTTCTTTCTTCCTTTCTGCAGCTTTTGAGGAAATGGTCATGCACAATATCCAGAAAAGAAGAGATTGGAATTCCATTTAGAGTATCCAGTGCAACCTATGCATGCGCAGGTGGTGAAGAGGAATTGAATACAGGCAGAGAAAGAAGACTTCCTATGTTATAGATGCAAATGATTAGCAGTAAGAGTACACATGATATAAATTCTTTCAATTGTTCAGAAAGCTCTCTAGAATTAGCGAGCAGTTTTTATTATCTTTGTAGCCTAATTAGTGGTGGCTGAAGGTGTTCTGAAAGCATATTTTCAAGAATAAACATAGGCTGGAAAACCTTCAGAATGCTATCATCTTTACGGGAAACAAAGGATTTGGTTTTCAGAATGAAAGCTAGTTTTTATGATGTTTGTGCACAAATTCTGGTGCTGAATAGTAGTAAGATATGGGTTTTGAAAGTGGAGGATTTATGAATATTGGATAGAACTGAGACAAGGATGATCCACTGGAAGTGTAATATTGGTCTACATCAACAACAGAGCTCAAATGGACTGGGAGAAAAACTGAATTTTAGAGGAAACAGATGCATACAAAAAAGAAAACTAGAGTTGTATGGGCATGAGGTGCATATTGAGGATGTCTCTTGTATAAAGAAATGCCAAACACTATGAATGGATGGAGCCTGATGAAGACAAAAGATGAATTGGTGAAGACTGATCTCAAGAGATAACAGGTGCCTGCAACAAGTAGCAAAACAGTGTTGACATGACCCACCCAGCCTACATAAGCTTGGAAAAACCTATGTAGATACTTGAAAAAAATAATGATGACAGTGGTGGTGGTGGTAATGGAGATTGTGATGTATGTGATGTGTAATATTTACATTTTGGTTTCTTACCAATTATATTCATGATAATTCTTAATCTACCGTTCTCTTAACTTTCTTCATTATTTCTCATCTATCACTCATCTCCTTCCCCATTACCATGCCTCCCAACTATGACTATCTCTCTCCCATTTTGCTATCTGTGTATCAAGGAATGACAAAAAATTGGTTCTGTCCACATCATCACCTTCATTCATTGCTAATTACCACTTCCTCTCCCACTACGTCTCTCTCTCTCATTTCTATTACTCCCCTCCTCAATTATTATCTGACCTTTGTCAGTCAGTCAGTCAGTCAGTCAGTCAGTCAGTCAGTCAGTCAGTCAGTCAGTCAGTCAGTCAGTCAGTCAGTCAGTCAGTCAGTCAGTCAGTCAGTCAGTCAGTCAGTCAGTCAGTCAGTCAGTCAGTCAGTCAGTCAGTCAGTCAGTCAGTCAGTCAGTCAGTCAGTCAGTCAGTCAGTCAGTCAGTCAGTCAGTCAGTCAGTCAGTCAGTCAGTCAGTCAGTCAGTCAGTCAGTCAGTCAGTCAGTCAGTCAGTCAGTCAGTCAGTCAGTCAGTCAGTCAGTCAGTCAGTCAGTCAGTCACGGTCTCAGTCAGTCAGTCAGTCAGTCAGTCAGTCAGTCAGTCAGTCAGTCAGTCAGTCAGTCAGTCAGTCAGTCAGTCAGTCAGTCAGTCAGTCAGTCAGTCAGTCAGTCAGTCAGTCAGTCAGTCAGTCAGTCAGTCAGTCAGTCAGTCAGTCAGTCAGTCAGTCAGTCAGTCAGTCAGTCAGTCAGTCAGTCAGTCCAGTCAGTCAGTCAGTCAGTCTCAGTCAGTCAGTCAGTCTCAGTCAGTCAGTCAGTCAGTCAGTCAGAGTCAGTCAGTCAGTCAGTCAGTCAGTCAGTCAGTCAGTCAGTCAGTCAGTCAGTCAGTCAGTCAGTCAGTCAGTCAGTCAGTCAGTCAGTCAGTCAGTCAGTCAGTCAGTCAGTCAGTCAGTCAGTCAGTCAGTCAGTCAGTCAGTCAGTCAGTCAGTCAGTCAGTCAGTCAGTCAGTCAGTCAGTGTCAGTCAGTCAGTCAGTCAGTCAGTCTCAGTCAGTCAGTCAGTCAGTCAGTCAGTCAGTCACAGTCAGTCAGTCAGTCAGTCAGTCAGTCAGTCAGTCACAGTCAGTCAGTCAGTCAGTCAGTCAGTCAGTCAGTCAGTCAGTCAGTCAGTCAGTCAGTCAGTCAGTCAGTCAGTCAGTCAGTCAGTCAGTCAGTCAGTCAGTCAGTCAGTCAGTCAGTCAGTCAGTCAGTCAGTCAGTCAGTCAGTCAGTCAGTCAGTCAGTCAGTCAGTCAGTCAGTCAGTCAGTCAGTCAGTCAGTCAGTCAGTCAGTCAGTCAGTCAGTCAGTCAGTCAGTCAGTCAGTCAGTCAGTCAGTCAGTCAGTCAGTCAGTCAGTCAGTCAGTCAGTCAGTCATTCAGTCAGTCAGTCAGTCAGTCAGTCAGTCAGTCAGTCAGTCAGTGTCAGTCAGTCAGTCAGTCAGTCAGTCAGTCAGTCAGTCAGTCAGTCAGTCAGTCAGTCAGTCAGTCAGTCAGTCAGTCAGTCAGTCTCAGTCAGTCAGTCAGTCAGTCAGTCAGTCAGTCAGTCAGTCAGTCAGTCAGTCAGTCAGTCATTCAGTCAGTCAGTCAGTCAGTCAGTCAGTCAGTCAGTCAGTGTCTCAGTCAGTCAGTCAGTCACACACACACACACACACACACACACACACACACACACACTACTCTCTTCTCTGTCAGCTCATTTGTGATTTGTTGTTCAATATTAAACAATAAGGAATCTCAATCTAATGTTTCATAAATGTATTTGTAAATTAATTACATGAATGAAGAACACGAATAGCTTATAATAGCTGTATTAGTTAAAAAAATGAAATATGTATACAATAATGAAAGTATTGTACTGTTTCACTTTCAGAATATTTAAAAATGCTGTTGTTTCAATTTATTAAGGATGAAAACAAATTATATTTATATGCTTCAAATAAAAGCAAAATATATTTATAAACTTCAAATGCCAACAAAATGTATTTTATACTTCAAATGCAAGCAAAATATATTAAATTTTATATTTTTTACTGATTATATAAGAACAGGTGTAGCTGTGTGGTGGAGAAGCTTCATTCCCAAACACGTAGTCTCAGGTTTAGTCCCACTTCATTGTACCTTGGGCAAGTGTCCTTTACAGTGGCTTCAGACTGACCAAAGTCTTGTGAGTTTAACAGCTGGAAAATGAAAGAAATCTGTCAGACACACACACACACACACACACACACACATATGTATATATATTCTTTTACTTGTTTCAGTCATTTGACTGAGGCCATGTTGGAGCACTACCTTCAGTCAAACAAATGAACCCTGGGAATTATTCTTTGTAAGCCTCATAGTTATTCTATCGGTCACTTTTGCACAGCTGCTAACTTACAGGGATGTAAACACACCAAAATTGGTTGTCAAACAATCATGGGGGAACAAACATAGACACACACACACACACACACACACACATTGCCATCTTAAGTCATGTGCATACAGGGCAGTTGCCTGAGGCCTCATGGGTCTAGAGCCCCAATTTTGATCCATGTATACAATCAATAAATACATACTATAGGGCCCAGTATATTGATTTGCTCAGGGGCCTTTTATGTTGTTAAATTGATCCTGCATATATATATATGTATTCTTATTCTTTTATTCTTTTAGTTGTTTCAGTCATTAGACTGTGGCCATACTGGTGCACCACCTTTAGCTGAACAAATTGACCCCAGGACATTCTTTGTAAGCCTAGTACTTATTCTATCGATCCCTTTTGCCAAACCGCTAAGCTACAGGAACATAAACACACCAACATCAGTTGTCAAGCAATGGTAGGGGTGACAAACACAGATATACAATCATTCACACACATACACACACATATATATACGGTGGGTTTCTTTCAGTTTCCATTTACCAAATCCACTCAAAAGGCTTTGGTTGGCCCGAGACTATAGTAAAAGACACTTGCCCAAAGTGCCACACAGTGGAACTGAACCCAGAATCATGTGGTTAGTAAGCAAGCTACTTACCACACAGCCCCTTCTGTGCACATGTTTGTGTGTCCCCTTTTTTTCACATCATGCCATATTAGTAAAGGAGCAGCACCATCATACAAGCAATGTTGCTCATTTCCAGAGTTCCATGATGCTGGTGTTGGTGATGACAAAATGACTCTTTGATTTTCAAAACATAATAATGCAAACATTGCTAGTTTTATCGTTTAATTTTTGTTTCATTTTTAAATTACATCATAAATAAGAACCAAATTAGCTGAAATTCAAAGTAAAGAATGCAAACAGCAATATGTTAATATAATAATGCATACTAGATTTATATATATATATATATAATATATATATATATATATAGAGAGAGAGAGAGAGAGAGAGAGAGAGAGAGAGATAGGTACAGTGAGTAATTTATTTTAGTACCACTAAATTGAATTTCTCTCCCCTGTGGACTCGCAAATAAATTCCCTAATATCAATAATTATATATATATATATTATATATATATATTCTTTTATTATTTCATTTGTTTCAGTCATTTGACTGGAGCCATGCTGGAGCGCTGCCTTTAGCTGAACAAATCGACCACTGGATTTATTCTTCGTGAACCTAGTAATTATCCTATCAGTCTCTTTTGCCAAACCACTAAGTTACAGGGACGTATACACACCAACATCACTTGTCAAGCAATGATGGAGGGACAAGCACAGACACTCAGACATACACACACACATATACATATATCCATGATGGGCTTCTTTCAGTTACCGTCTACCAAATCCACTCACAAGGCTTTGGCTGGCCCAAGGCTAAGACACTGGCCAAAGGTGTCATGCAGTGGGACTGAACCTGGAACCATGTGGCTGGTAAGCAAGCTACTTACCACACTGGCATTCAATTCTGAGACCCCCTTTGGTCACAACACTGACCATGAGATTGCATCTACAAATTTTCCCTCCCAGGCACAAGTCTGGGCAAGGTTTATGGAAGACCAGCAGTCGCCCATGCATACTGACCTTCCCTCTCCATGCCACCAGTGTCATCCACGGGAAAGACAAGGGCCGATAACAGCTTGGCACCTGTGACATCACAACTCATTTCTACAGCTGAGTGAACTGGAGCAACGTGAAATATAGTGTCTTGCTCAAGAACACAACACGCAGTCCAGTCTGGGATTCGAGCTCACAACCTCACGATCGTAAGCTCAATGCTCTAATCACTGAGCTATGCACCTTCACAATATTTATGTAGATTTTATAGTGAATATAAATACATCTTTTATCACATAGAATTTCCAAAGGCAACTAGTTTATATTCATTGTTATAAACAACTTTAATCATGAAAAAAAAAAAAGAAAAATCAGCATGAAAATTTTCAACTTCAAATTATTATTTGATTTATTGGAATTTATTTTATGAAAAATTATTTATTTAAAAAAAAAAAGACTTATCCAATGTTGATTATTTACTGTTTGTATTTTGTAGTCCATTAATAGATTTTTCACACTAAACATTACTTTTAAATTTTGCTAATTAAGGTTACTTTTTAGTGTGAACAATGGTGAGGAAATTCTAACAGTTAATGTTAAACAAGTGATTACCACGATAGCAGTAATGTGTTCAGGAGAGAAAATCAAAACAATTGTATTTGACTTGCAAGATTCTTGATGTGAACTTCCATGTTGAAACAAATCATATTTGGGAGGGTCATAACATCAATAATAAACACAAACATTGGCTTGATTTCACTTCTTTATTATCAGTCAATTGGCTAATTATTTAACCAACTCACTAACCAATTCCTTGTGTAATCACTTAGTTAATCACTCAATCAATTCATTGTATGTCAAAGTCCTTTTATCACCATTTGTGATCTCATCAAGGGCATGCCCTCTCTATTCCAGAGGGATCAAGCAAGCAATTAATTAGTTAGTTGACTAAATAACTAGCCAGTTGACTAATAATAAAGAAGCGAGATTGAACTAGTGAGTGTGTTTTGTATTGACATAATAACCTTCCCAAGATACAACAAAGTGTTTGTAGAATTATGGTAAAAAAGCATATTTTTTTTGTTTTTAACATCTTCAGAAACACTCCTTGGTAAAGATGAAACAGATTTCATGGATAATGAATCAGATGAAGAAATTCAATTGTTGTGGAAGTGTTATAAGACTTTCCACAAGGTCTAAGTTTTGACATATTTATTACTGTCATTGGTTCTTGTTAATATCTATCATGTGAGGCTAGCTGGCAGAAACGTTAGAACGCCAGGCGAAATGCTTAGCAGTATTTTGTCTGTCTTTACATTCTGAGTTCAAATTCTACCGAGGTCAACTTTGTCTTAAGTACCAGTTGTGTACTGGGGTCATTCTTATTAACTGCCCCGCCCCCACCTCCCCAAAAATTTCGGGCCTTGTGCCTAGAGTAGAAAAGAATATCATATGAGCTAACTGACTGCACTATAGCCAAAATTGCTAAGGAATATGAAGTTTTCAGAAATCATCACTGCCATCACCACTACCACCACCACCACCATTATCATCATCATCATGTAACGTTGCCTTCCATACTGGCATTTGTTGGATTGTTTGACAAAGTGTAATGAGTCAAAGGACTGCATCGTGCATCAGTGCCATTTTTGGCATAATTTTTTATTTCTTTACTGCCCACAAGGGGCTAAACATAGAGGGGACAAACAAGAACAGACAAAGGGATTAAGTCAATTACATCAACCCCAGTGCCTAACTGGAACTTAATTTATCGACCACCGAAAGGATGAAAAGCAAAGTCGACCTCGGCGGAACTTGAACTCAGAACGTAACAACAGACAAAATACAGCTACACATTTCGCTCGGCGTGCTAACGTTTCTGCATAATTTCTATGGCTCGTTGCTCTCCCTAATGCTGTCCACTTTACAGAATATACTGGATGCTTTTTCTTCGGCACCAGTATCACAGAAGAAAAAAAGCCAAAACAAAAAAAAAAAAAAAGCAGAAACAGGGGCTTCAGTTCAATAACAATCCAAAAATATTTAAATAAAGCATATTCTAATACTGGTTTCAAATTTTTGCACAAGGCCAGCAATTGCAGGAGAAGGAGTAAGTCAATTACATTAACCCCAGTGCTCAACTGATTCTTATTTTCTTGACCCTGAAATGATGAGAGGCAAAGTTGACCTCAGCAGAATTTAGAACTCATAACAAAGATGCATGAAATGCTGCCAAGCATTTTGCCTGACATTGTATATTCTAATATTAAAAAGTGATTCTTTTTTTGTGTTCTGAAGCAATAGACACTTTCTTTTAATATGTTATTATTAATACGTACCTGGAATTGAAGACTTCTGCTCAGTCAAAATGTTAAATTAGCAGAATTCAAAATTAATACTCTCTTACTTGTTTCAGTCATTTGACTGTGGCCATGCTGGAGCACCGCCTTTAGTCGAGAAAATCGACCCCAGGACTTATTCTTTGTAAGCCTAATACTCATTCTATCGGTCTCTTTTGCAAAACTGCTAAGTTACGGGGACATAAACACACCAGCATCAGTTGTCAAGCGATGTTGGGGGGACAAACACAGACACAAACATACACACACGCACATATATATACATATATACGACAGGCTTCTTTCAGTTTCTGTCTACCAAATCCAGTCACAAGGCTTTGGTCGGCCCGAGGCTATAGTAGAAGACACTTGCCCAAGGTGCCACGCAGTGGGAGTGAACCCAGAACCATGAGGTTGGTAAGCAAGCTACTTACCACACAGCCACTCCTACGCCCACGATTATTTTTTTTTGTTCCTTTCTGGAACTGGACTGTTGATATATTCCATTAACTTGAATATTCTTATATGTCATTGAATAAATAAAAGTGTCTTAATAATTTGTGGTTCTTCTTCATTATTACTCTGCATTTGACTTAGTTAATATATTGAGTTTCAAAAAACTAAATGGATAAAATTTGAAAAAGATATCGAATGAAAAGAACATATCTAAATAGATTTGAAATACATGTATGCACTTACATACACACACATTGTCTATCAAAGTACAAAAGAAAGAAAATAGTCAAGTTTAAACTTTAAAAGATTTTTTTCTTTAACATGCAAAACTAAATTTAATGTGAAATAAAAGGAATGAGAAGACATATCTGAACATATTTCATGTGTGTGTGTGTGTGTGTTTGTATGATATATATTTTTTCTTGCCTATTTTGTGATTCAGTTATATTTCTGAAATGCTCAGAACTGTTTTAATTTTTCATACATTTTGCTTCATTTTGAAATCATCATCATCATCATCATCATTTAGCGTCCGTTTTCCATGCTAGCATGGGTTGGACGGTTCAACTGGGGTCTGGGGAGCCCGAAGGCTGCACCAGGCCAGTCAGATCTGGCAGTGTTTCTACAGCTGGATGCCCTTCCTAACGCCAACCACTCCGAGAGTGTAGTGGGTGATTTTATGTGCCACCGACACAGGTGCCAGACGAGGCTGGCGAACGGCCACGCTAGGATGGTGTTTTTTATGTGCCACCGACACAGGTGCCAGACGAGGCTGGCAGACGGCCACGCTCGGATGGTGTTTTTATGTGCCACCGACACAGGTGCCAGATAGGGTAATAATGAAGAAATATTTGATTTGTTCTTGGTGATGTCATTACAAATTTTTTTATCCCACATGCACTTCATTACAATAGAATTTCACTTATACATACATGCATGCACACACACACACACATATACACACATATATATACGAGTTGTTGTTGCTGAAATACCAACATCAAACTGTGATACTGCATGACCTTTCTTGACCAATCACAGGCTAATGCCCAGCAATAATCAGTGACTTTCTCCTATCAAAATCTTTTAATTCCAAAGGCTGAAGACTAACATCATGCTTGAAACTTAAAGTACCAAGGAATTTGAATCAAACTGTTTGATCCATGTGTGTGTGTGTGTGCGCGTTTATTAGTGTAGCTAGAAGAAGGTGCAAGTTTCCAATTTTGTGATGCTGTTCATCTAGAAAGACACTAATGAAACTAGAAATGGTAGACTATGCATGACTGAGAAGTTCCATATTCTGAAATTGGCAGTGATGTAACTGAATCAAAGACCCCAGATATTATTTACCTGCCATTAACAAAGACTACATCTGTTCAAGAACGTTTAACAACCCAAAGAAGCAGTTGAAACTGCCCAGCATTCAAGATTGATGCATTTTAGATACACGCTGATGCCAAAAAGCCAAACCAGAGTTCTCTACACCACACAGTAGCTGCAACATCATCAGCAGCCATAACATAATACCTAAAGTGTGGCTAATGAAGACCAATTTCAGCTTTACCCCGATCACCTCCATCACTCTCTCTTCTAAAATGTGAGCAGTGATGTGGCCCTGCCACAGTAAGAAACCTGTTCTGCTAATACCCTTTCTCTTACACTTTAACTCCTCATCTCCTAGCATAAAATCGCCTTTCTCAGGATTCATAATCTTGATGACAGCATGGCCACCTCACTAGTGCTGGTGGCACAAAAAAAAGCTCCCAACACACGTTATAAAGGGGTTGGCATTAGGGCGGACATCAAACCTTATTAACGAAGACAGTGAAATCCAATGGCATTTTTGTATGCGTCAGATCCTGTCAAACCGTCCAACCCACATTGGAATGTAGACGTTAAATGATGGTGATGATATTACGATGAGGATGCTGAGGAGGAAGATATATCTATACGTATATACGCATGCATACTCATATATGCACATATACTGGTGAACGTTTGCGTTAACAAAGAAAAATACTTAATAAATATAGCAGAGTTTGTGTATTTTATTAGAAGATAAAGCTTCTCGAATCCTTATTGACTGAGTTTTACGTTGCCTAATTTTCAAACAATTGAAATAGAATGACAATAGAATGAAATAGAATGATAATATGTAAGCAAAAATATTCATAAACGTATTAGCTATCGATATTTGACTGATTACTTAAAATCATTAGGCAATGCATCACACATTCGATTTTTATATGCAGAAAACATCACATATTCACATGCAAAACGTGATGTGTTCAGTATCATATTTATAAAACATGCAAAATCAAAGAACATAACTATTTTTAGTCAAGTTTATTTGTTGATGAATTAGTGATTTTTTTTTCAATACACAACTATTTTTCCGAATAAGGCTAATCCAATGTGCGAGAAGACACTATTTTCGCTAGCTGGTAGTTGGAAATTCTTCGATAAATTGCCATGAAATATGTACAAGAGTTCGGCAATTCGGATCTTTTGTTAAAAATTACGAAAAGGCTCTAAGATATTAAACATTTCCAAGAAATAAAGATCACATTTTCTAGAACAATTATGCATGGACCATTTGACTATATAACTGTTTATATTATCACTCTTCAAGCTCTCGATATGTTTGGAAAAAGAGGTAGTGAGGCGACTTTCGGAGTGCCTGAATGTACACATACACATGTTGCAGGAATCTTATCATAAATGCATTTTCAGAAAGTCTTACATAGCATTTTATTTCCTTGATATTTGTATTAGAAACGTCATCTCAGTAAAGTAATGCTTTAAGAAGGCATATATCCGTGAGAGAGCATACATTAGCATTGTTATAATTACACAGAAGAGAAAAGGCATTTTTTTTTTGTAGGAAGCTGTATTCTTTCAGTTTCTAATTTTTGCATTTATGAGTATTAGTTTGTATTGTATGCTTCTTTGAAGCGACTGTCTTGTAATAATGAGTAGCACGGTGACATATTCTTCATCAGAAGAGAAGATGGACATTCACTTAATGATATTATTAACTGTCTAAAAATTATTGAATTATGGTCGGAATATATTTTAAAACGCTGCAATTTATTGTTAGATTAACTATAAAAGCAGCATCTCCTTGATTCCGTTCTAGAGTTCTCAACTCCTGATGAATTTGAGGTATATGGTGTTGTGATATGCGATGTATCTTAGGCATTTAAACCTGGCGGAATCCTTCTCTCTCCAGATTTGACCACAGCCGATTCTTTCAGGTAGAAAGAGCAAGGAGGAAAAGATAAAGAAATCTTAGTTTTGGTTCTTTATTTATTGTCTGCGGCAAAATTTGAACTCAAAACACAGGGAACCGAAACAAATACCGCACGACATTCTATTAACTCTACAAGTTCGTCAACTTAAGCATTTATGAATGCTTACTTTAATTCACAGTGATGTCTAAGAAATCACCAATATGAATCTATCGGGCCTAATGTGGCCTTTAAAATGTGATCTTTGTATCTCGAGAAGAATAACATTTTTTAATTTCAAACAAAAGGTCGAAATAGGTGAACTCTTGTACACATTCTTATCGCTATTTATTGACGAATTTTCAACTGGTGAAAATAATTTAAGCTTTACATGCTGGATTTGCTTCCCTGAAAGACGGATTACTCATTACACACGCGCACACAGAAGTAAAGAAAGAAACCAGTTATTCATCAACGCTAAGACTTCATTAATAATAGCTATGTACGAGGTGTTTATAAATGTCGTTGCTTATGTATTGTCTATTTTAATGATTTTTCAGCGATCACCATCGCTCAGAGTAACGACCAAAACAAAAGCTCCAGCTCCTAATCACGCAAAAAAAATAATAAAACCTCATACATACGTATGCATGCGCATCCCCACCCCCATACACAAATGTTAAATTAAAGTTAATAATTTACAGCAAGTTTTAAAATACAATAAAATCTTTACTGAGAGGGAGACTCAATATTGAAGGTAGAGTTAAATTTATTATAAAAATCGATTTTACTAGGACTTACAGTTTCGTTTGACGGCTTAATGGATCTTTTCGGTTTGAACGGCAGTTTTTTCTAACGGTGTCATATGAAATTGTCACCCATAATTATGACCCTAGTATCGATCTATTGCATTTCAATCTGTTGTAGGGTTAGGGGTGGGGGAAGGGTATCTTTTTTTCTTCACAAATGTAAATAAACACAAATCTGTTTCTTAAACGAGGGACATATTCATACGGCACAGAATGTTTTCACCTCAATTAGACGTTATTGATTGGTTGAAATTGCAGAAATTGAAGAAAAAACAACAAATATCTTACAAACTATAGAATTTTCTCGGATCTTTTGCGTTTGAACGGCAGTTTTTAACATAATTTCCAGGTAACTAAAAAATGTTAAACTTCGTATACTGGTAGAATGTGCTTATAAAACATCATTTTCTCTTGGCTTTCTTGAGAAAATTCTGTAGTTTGTAACATATTTCGTCTTTAATTTCTTGCATTTCGGCAATTTTAACCAATCTATTGACCGTCTTTTGAGGTGAAAGCATTCTGTGCCGTATGAATATGTCCCTCCTTTAAGAAACAGATCGGCTTTATTTACATTTGTGAAGAAAGAAAGATACCCTTCCTCCACCCTTAACCCTAAATCTAAAATAGATTGAAATGCAATAGATCGATTCTAGGGTCATAATTATGGGCGAACATGTTACCAGATGGCTTGATATATTAACAGCAATGAGGCAGCATGGAAACTTTTCAATTTTCCAATTCATGAAAAGTATCCAACAATAGTTCATCTTGCCGTACATTTAGAAAATGGGCAGCGTGTAGTCTTCAATCCTAAAAATCCTCAGCAGGTTATGCAGCAACATTTACTTCCTTCTTTAAACTTTGTAATCAGAGCTCATTTCAAACAAGTCCTAAACTAATAACATATAGAAAAGGAGGGCGAGTGAGATGTTGAAGGATGTCTGGAGTTAAGAAAGATGATGCACTTGGAAGGGTCTATACTGTACATCCAAACAACTTTGAATGCTAGTTTCTTCGTATGTTACTTCATGTGGTTAGAGGACCGAAGTCTTTTCAAGATCTGAGAATGGTTAATGGTCAACCATGTGAAACTTATTGTGAATCATGTCACAGACAAGGACTGTTATAAAATGATTCTCACTGGGATGATACGTTAACTGAAGCTGCCGTTTCAAGTTCTCCCACTTATTTCAGGAATTTATTTGCAATAATGCTTCACTCATGTGACCTGTTCAACCCTAAACAGCTATGGGAGAATCACAAGCATAAACTAAGTGAGGGTGTTCTCAAACGTTCTCCAACAAACTTGCTTCATTGTTTGGGATGAGTGTACTTGATCGTGGTTGGGATGAGGCACTTGATCGTACCCTCTAAGACATAAAAAACAATAGCACACTCGTGGAGTAACAGTTCTTGCAGGAGATTTTCGTCAAACATTGCCAGTTATCCCAAAAGGATCAAAAGCTGATGAGATAAAAGCATGCTTTAAAAAGTCGTACATTTGGAGACGTGAAAAAAAGCTTCATCTTACAAGCAACGTGAGAGTACTTCTACACGGTGATCATACAGCTGGTGAATTCTCAGAGGAGCTTCTTAAGACTTCAGCAACATGAAATTACATGCGGTCAAATGGTACGTTTTCTTATGGACCTTATGGATAAAGTATTTCCTAATTTATCTGTCAATTACACTGATGTAAACTGGCTATGTGAAAGAGTTATACTGGTTTCAACTAATGAAATGGTTGATAAACCCAATCATGGACTTCTTCAAAAGTTAACAGATACATCAGAAATGATCTTTCCATCAACTGACACAACAGTCGATCAAGATCAGGCTGTTCAATGCCCTGTCGAATTTCTGAACACACTCAAACCCACTGAGATGCCACCGCATAACTTGACATTAAAGCTGAATGTTCCCATTATGTTGCTTAGGAATCTTGACCCACCTCACCTGTGTAATGGAACTCGCTTAATCGTTACTTCCATGAAGCCCCATGTCCTACAAGCAACAATCATAACAGGTAGTCACAAAGAGGAAATGTTTTTATTCCAAAAATTCCTATCATACCTATTTCAATCAACAAATCTCAGGGTCAATCCCGCAAGGTAGTTAGACTTGATCTCTCTAATACATGCTTCTCTCACGGCCAACTCTATGTTGCTTGATCACGAGTTGGAAGCAACAACAATTTATTCATTTGGACACCAACAAAAAATTTACACAATCGCTAGTGTTTACTCTGAGGTGCTTCAAGATTGACAGATTTTCAGTTCTAAATTCTATTGGCATTACAATTGGGATTTTTAAAACTAAAATATAGATATTTAAAAATAATTATAAAGAAAAAAATATATATCTTCATATTTATTGTTTACTAATCTGAATAAGAACAGCAGTAACCCGGGCAACGGCGGGTCTTTCAGCTAGTGTGTATGAACAGACAATATATGTCTGTTTATAATAAACAAGCACATATCTATATCTACATAATGACACACATACACTCACACACACATGCACACACACACGCACACATACATGCACACGCACGCAAACACACGTACGCACACATGCATGCACACACTCGGATTCATCTCCCCCACTTCCCTATCCTCCAGTATGTCTGCAACATCGTTTCTTTGAAGCTTTTTATCCTCCAGCAACTGTTCACCAAGATCTGCCTCTTCTTTTACCATATATTGGTTCCCATAGTAATTAGCTGACGTCCGATTTTATCTTTTCTCTCCCAACATTGTCCCATGAGCTTACGGCTGTGTTGTTTGATGGTTTCTGTTAATAAGGCTATATTTCTATATAATATGCTATTCGGTAAATGTTGTTGCCAAGAAACATTCTTCACCCTCCTTAACATCTTGGTATGTGTTCCATTTACCAAGATGCCTGCTTTGTATTGCTTTCGCAAGTGTCCAGCATTCAGATCTATATATCAATTTCCTTTTTTACAGAAGCTACGAAAAACTGTATTTTGAGGTCATTAGATTTGTTGCCTATATTATGAACATCTTCATTGCTAACTATACTAATTCAGTTCTTACTTCACCCAACCCCCTTTCAGCTTTTTCTCTACAATCTCAGATACCTAAAGTCATTTGCACATTTCAATTTCGCACTCATTGATGATTTAATGGTGTTCTTTTGGATGACAGGTAACAAT
Source organism: Octopus sinensis (assembly GCF_006345805.1). Taxonomy (NCBI): domain Eukaryota; kingdom Metazoa; phylum Mollusca; class Cephalopoda; order Octopoda; family Octopodidae; genus Octopus; species Octopus sinensis. The sequence continues at coordinate 23,930,254 of NC_043002.1, read as the reverse complement.
AAACTCAGTTTTATTTCTTTACTGCCCACAAGGGGCTAAACATAGAGGGGGCAAACAAGGATAGACAAAAGGATTAAGTCGATTACATCGACCCCAGTGCGTAACTGGTACTTATTTAAGCGACCCCGAAAGGATGAAAGGCTAAGTCGACCTCGGCGGAATTTGAACTCAGAACGTAGCGGCAGACGAAATACTTATTTCTTTATTACCCACAAGGGGTTAAACATAGAGGGGACAAACAAGGACAGACAAACGGATTAAGTCGATTACATCGACCCCAGTGCGTAACTGGTACTTAATTTATCGACCCCGAAAGAATGAAAGGAAAAGTCGACCTCAGCGGAATTTGAACTCAGAACGTAACGGCAGACGAAATACGGCTACGCATTTCGCCCGGCGTGCTAACGATTCTGTCAGCTCGCCGCCTTACAATAAACTCAGTCTTATTCTCATTGACATGCAGTCCTATCTGTTCAGCAGCTTACTCAAGTCGCTGAAGCAGTGGTTGAGCTTCCTTGATAGTATTAGAAGAGCTATACCATCAGCATAATTTGCATCAGTAATCATAATTACAGATTAACACCTGCTTTTTCGAGGAGCTGTTAGGAAACCTGTTTCTTCTGAATTTGATGTTGCATATCTTAATGAATAGTCCAGAAACGTACAAGAGTGTCGCTTCGTAGTAGTCCTGCTAGGATCGTAAAGAAATCTGTATTACCATACGGTGATAAAACTTGAGCGATGGTATATCATTATAGAGAATATTGATAGCGTGTATGATGGTGCCTGGGATACAATATACCTTGACAATCTGCATCAGTTTGACTCAGTGAATGAGTTGAATGCTTCACTACATACCTACACATATCTAGAAACACGCGTATATATGTGTGTGTGTGAGTATACATACGTATACACTCAATGTATACAATAGTTGTTTTTGAATGAGCCTTAGGTTAATCCTGACTAGTAGACCAATATCGTTCAGGCTGTGGCCATTCTGTCTTTGTATAGCAGGATTTGCATTTAACCAAAATGGCTTCCCTTTTTAAGACGGTAGGGTGTGTTGTTCGAGAGAGATTTAGCCGCTTATTTCTAACTTCAGCGGATCTATGATAAAAGGGACTGCATTCTGGTATTAGACTTCCGTATCTAAATTGGTAAGATGTGATCTGAGGGAGATTTGACTGCTATTTATAGCAAGTTGACCTACTCCTTTAGTTGTTATTCAGCCCTAGGTTATACTCGCTTGAGTATAAAATACATTCCAGCTGTTACTACTATGTCTTTTGGAAGTTAGGAACTGCATACTCCAATCTGTGCTCCTCTCGCAGCAGTGAAAATAAAGCGAAGCGGTTTCACTTGTACAATAATGCGTCAATGTAATTGTAATAGCTCTATGACAGAAGCATACTTCATTTACTAATCACTGAATTTATTTAACATGATGACTCTTACTGTCCTCTGTAATTCTGAATTTCATTAGTGTTGCAGAGTAATTATATCATAATGTCACCACGGTCGTTTTGACGAAACTTCAAATCTATCAACACATATACAATTAACTCCAAGTGTATAAACTTATTCAATCACACTCCTAAGTTTTGTAGTTAATAAACATTCTCTAATATGTTTATTAATAATGGACAATAATAATGATCAAATATGTTTGACTCTGAACAATTGATTCAACTTGTAGTTATGATTAAAATGTTGAATAATCAGTAGAAAGAATAATTTTCACTAATGTTTAATAATAATATAGTGATGTTGATTAAGTGACATCCTATAATTTAATAAGCATGAGAGAAAGAGGGGTCACCATCTTGTACGTAATGACAAGAAAATAAGAACTTGCGAGATGTTTGTAATAAGTTATAACATATTTATTACCAGAGCTAATGTGTTAACATATAAGGTTAATTGATGGAAAACTTGTAACATCACAGGAACATATTCTTTTGCAACCACATGTCTCCAAGCAAATAAGGCGAACATACGTACGTGTGGATGTGTTTGCGAGTGGACCGACTCAAAGCTTGTCGAAGAATTAAAAGGGAATGAATGGCGCGAATTTAGAAATGTGTTCCTTTACTTAAGGGATGGACCGGAAATCCTTGACTTCCACGTTAACCGGAAGCTTCTAGAATGTTCGAGAACTTTCCTCTCGTTAAATCCCGTTTTCGTTTTGCTTTCCTGCTTGATCGCCAGGGTTCACTACATAACTCCCTCCTCTGACGAGCAGTCGATAAGCAAAATCATTGTAGTGATGCAGGGCAGATACGAAGCAAAACGAGGCGAACACACGCGCGTGCGAATGTGTATGCGAGTGGACCGATTCAATGCATGTCGAAGAATCAACAGGCAATGAATGAATGGCGCGAATTTAGAAATGTATTCCTTTATATAAGGGATGAACCGAAAATCCCTGATTTCCACGTCAACCGGAAGCTTCTAGAATGTTCGAGAACTTTCTAGAAGGTCGAGGAAGATTACTTTCATTAAATCCCTTTTTCGTTTTGCTTTCCTGCTTAACCGCCAGGGTTCACTACAATAACACTAAATGATTTTTATATATATAATGTATACGTCGTTGTATTTTCATGTTAGATGTATGAATTAAGTAATGATGAGATAGCCAAAACATGAGAACTAGATTATGGCTCATAGGAGGTAATCAAGCTTCTGGTTACAACAAGAATAATCTCTTAGAGAAAAAGATGAAGGAAGAGAAATATCTTATTGAACGTGGGTCTAAATGCACATAGCATTCTAAAATAAAGTTCTAAAATATTCCTTGAGACTTTTGGGCACGAAAATTAAACTTTCCTTTGTCGTTCAAAGATGATGGGCTGGAAAAAATGTTAGTAGGTGTCATAGCATAGTTTAAGAATAAAGCCAGGATAAACTCTGGTCCACAGTACCAAATATAGTAATATTAATCGATAGTAGCAATTACCTCTGATCACTAGCGTAGTTAGAATGTGTGCCGCCAGGAGCAGCCCGTCCGTTGGATCCCGCCCGTTGGATCCACAAAAATCACATTGCCAACAGCAGATCCAAAAGTGGTGCTCCTTTAAAAATGCCGCCCGGGGCGGACCGCCCCACCCTCAACTACACTAGTACTTTATTTACCAACGGATTCGGATCTTTATGGTTTTCGTCACTGTTTCCAATTATCTTTAAAATTTTCTTTTAATGAAACATATAAATGTAATTTTTGACGCTGAATCCAAATTTGTTATTCATTTATTCTAGTAAAATGTTTAAAATGTTATAGGCGTTCAAAGTTTGATAATTTTCAAAATTTTCAGCCAATCAGAAAACAGCCTGTTCGTTGCCTCTTCTATCATCAGGGGCGGGGTGCGAATTTTTTTCCCCACGAGAGTTCCGGACCCTAGGAATGAAGCCATTTGCATACATCCAATGAGAGCTCACATTGAAAATCCACATACTATGCACTACTACTGTACAGCCAGTCAGGCATAGAATGGTATAACCTAGGGCTAAATAAAAACTTAAGGAGTAGCTCAACTTGCTATAAATAGCAGTCAAATCTCCCTCAGATCACTCTTTGAGTACAGCATAGCAGGTCTTACATACGCACCACATCTCCCATCATCCTCATTGACCAATTGAGCACCATCTCTATATGGAGCTAACATTAGGTACCTATGCTCAAACTGAGATTAATGATACTGCATGTACCCGTTGATATATGCTAAGAGGGCGCAATACGACACAGTGCCATATTGATTACGATGTTTCCAGATCAACACCAACATTTTAAATTAGGAATGTACAAAATCAGTCAAAAAATTAGGTGACTACACTCATTTACATTTTCTAGTAAAGTTTTCCAAAGAATATTGATGAGATCTTGTCTGTTTCGCTGTGCCTGTGGAAATTTTAAAGTTTAGTGAATCTCATGGCGTATTTAACTTTTTCCAGAAATTCTTTTTATAAAAAAGGTACTGAGATTTACAGTTTGATCATTTTTACCCAATCAGATTTGGAGGCCATAATTTTGTGCGCGACAACACGTGTTGTCAAGTGGAAACAAATAAAATACTGGCGGGATTCTGCTTTATACACGATATATAAACCCTCATAACTTTTTTATTTTTCAGATTTTTAAGAAAATGTTTGCGAATTTGTATTCGACACGCACGAATTCATACGATTATGCAAAAACCGAAACAAAAAAATTGATGCGTGATTTAATGCCTGTTTAGCTGTTATTTTTAGCACACCTCACAATCAACTCCCGCCTCGTGTTTTACGCTTTTAAAAAGCAAAAATTGACCACGTGGCTTGACAAGACCACAGCAGAGGAGTTGCAAGCAGCTTGGTCACAGCTTTGTTTGTTACTATGGAAACAGGCACCTATATGTCTGTGGCTTTCGGTTGGCTAAAATTACTTAAAATTTGCAAACTTAAAAAGCTATTAACTCTTTAATTATTGATTTATGGTAAAAGAAAATAATTTAAAAAAATAAAAGAATTGCATGCCAATGATTACCGTACAAAACTACACCAAAGAACTCAATAAGAAATCAATTGAGAAGTGGCAGCCGAACAGAAAAGATCCGCTAAGTGTTTTTTATAGGCGCGAAACCAATGGTGACTGACCGACCATAACGCACAACCTTCTAAGCACATGTGTATGTATGTATACATACATACATACATACATACATATATATATATATATATATATAGTTCAAATTTACAGGAAACAACAAGTAGGTGTGTTAGTTTATATTCAGATGGCTAGTACACTTTACGTGGTCGAGCGGTTACTGTTTACATCTCGTTCGGAGATTTATTAATGCTTATATATATATATATATATATAATTCACATTCCTTCTTGACCTCCGTCCTATTGTCCACCACAAAACTGGGGGTATACATGACACTACGAAAATAGCTGAATGCTACGTTAATCTTTTCAATCAATGAAATTACCGGTCAACAGCCAGATGTACAGATACATACACCGATCTTCCCCCACTTCCGCAGATACAAACATTGAGACTCATAAACACGATCAACATGCTCTGAGAATTTACGACACAAATTTAACTTGTGAGTAAATATAACTACAGTTTTTCTATCTTCAGATTTCTCGGCAGCAGTGTTTTTGGTACTTTGAAATAAAGATAAAAACTGAGCGGGTATGGAGTAGAAAGACAGCCAAACGATAACATGCATAAGGAACGCATTTACATGAAAAGTTGCATTTACAAATTCCATAATGTAATCAAGTCTTATCTTTACAGCTGTATCGGATAATCGATGACTGGTTGATATAACCATGCATAGTATACAAGGAAGTCCAATATTAAATCGATATTGTAATTATATGCATATATTAGCAAAGGAGAAATATCAACACTCATGGTTTTGATAACTCCGTGCAGCAAGGTTACGATATATCATCAGAAGAACCAGGCAAATGGAATAGGGAGATATTGTTGATAATATATCAACAAACCATTGATAATCCGAAAGAGTTGTAATGATAAAACTTTATTGCATCATGTAATTTGTATGTGCAACTTTTCATACACATTCTTTACTCCTGTTATATCTGTTAGTCTATATACATACATACATACATACATACATGTAGAATATGTGGGGTTCAGTTCACTGGTGATCTAAACGAATAGGTGCGCTGTGTAAGTGTAAACTGGTCAAACGTTAGGTTCCAAGTTCACAGCTGAGGCTGGAGTTAGGGATCCGTAATAAGCTTCCGAGTTAGAGCAAAAAAGGACAACAAAACCAAGACATATATTTAATTAGAATAAGGTGAATTAATTAGACAATTAATTAACTGATTAATTAATGGATTCTTACAGCTATTTTGGGGATATCCCAAGTGATAGGTTCGCATCTCTAAACACTTGGTATTCCGTCATCAGAGACAAGATGAGTATATATGAAAGTTCTCGACAGGGAAATTCACAGTTTATAATGGAATAAAATAGCAGAGAGAAGAATAAAGAGTAAAACAGCAGATAGAATAATACGGACAGGAGAATAAAGTTCACAGCTCCTCTTCTTCCAGAGGGTATGGAGGTTGGTCCGTACTTCTGTGAATTTATAAGTCCTTAAGTATAATCCCAGGTAAATCCAGGCAGTATTTTGAATGTTGCCTTCCTGTTGAAGGAATAGATTAAGTGGTTAGTTAGTATGAAAATGGTTGGATCTTTTCGGTTTGAACGGCAGTCTTTAACATAATTTCTAGGTAACTAAAAAATGTTAAACTTCGTATACTGGTAGAATGTGTTTATAAAACATCTTTTTCTCTTGGCTTTATTGAGAAATTTCTATAGTTTGTAAGATATTTGTTGTTTTTTTCTTCAATTTCTGCGATTTCAACCAATCAAATACGTCTATTGAGGTGAAAACATTCTGTGCCGTATGAATATGTCCCTCGTTTAAGAAACAGATTGGGTTTATTTACATTTGTGAAGAAAAAAAGATACCCTTCCCCCCCACCCCTAACCCTACCTAACCCTAAAAGAGACTGAAATGCAATAGATCGATACTAGGGTCATAATTATGGGTGACAATTTCATATGACACCGCTAGAAAAAACTGCCGTTTAAACCGAAAAGATTCAAATGGTTCACGTGAGTATATAGAGTGAGAAAGACAGCGAGAAACGAAATGAATGGGGGAAGTGTGGGAAAGAATGAATAAGAGCGAAAATAAAATAAAAATCAGAAATCAAAATAAAGATAAAAGTAGGATGCCAGTATTATTCTTCATTAGGGTCGGTTCGGAATGAGAAGTCAGGCATTAAGGTTTTTGATAAAGTGGGGGAGGAAGGCATTTATGACTCTTAATTAAATAGATGACTTCTAGGTTCGAGTGTGGTCAGAAAGAATATTTAGTTCAGTGGTCAGTAAGGAAGGCTAAAAATAGCTAAAAAATAGATGCCTAAATTAAGGGAATATATATAGGATTAAAAATACAGTTAAATGAATAAAAGATTTTAAAAATTAAAGAATTTAAAATTAAAATTTAAAAATTAAAAAAGATTATAGATTGAAAATTTAAAAAGTCAGCTTCACCGTATTTTCCAGCAGTTTCGCATTCTTCGGAATTAACCTAGATAAAGAATCCGCATGGCCAATTTTCTTAGAAGGAATGTTCTCCATCTTAAAGTTATAATTTAACAATATTGTACCTCAGTGTTGTAATCTGTTAGCTGAATGGATAGGAATTCCTTTCTTTGATCCGAAAATTCATATTAATGGTCGGTGGTCCGTCTAAAGCCGAAATCTTCTACTGTGGAGAAATCTCTGAAATTTCTACACGACAAAAATAAACGTTAGAGCTTCTTTCTCTATCTGACCGTACTTTTTCTCTGCTGCAATCAGATCACGTGAGGCATGAACAACTGCCTTCATATTACCGTCTTTATATTTGTGTAGCTAAACTGCTCCTATACAGTATTCAGAAGCGTCAGAAGTTACAACAATCTCCGCTGCAAGATCGAAATGAGCCAGCGACAAATCCGAAATTAATATTTTTCAATATCCTGAAACGCCTTTTGATAGTTATTTTACCAATTCCATTTGGCATCTTTCTTTAGCAAATTATTAAGTGGAGCTCTCAATTCATACATATTTGGTGCATAAATTTGATAATATTTCACTAGGCCCAGAAAAGGTTGTAATGTCACTATGTTAGTTGGGGGAGGTATATTTATAATTGTGTCTGCCCTCAACGGGTCAGGTCGTCTTCTGTTTTTATCTATAATTTGTCCTAGATATTTAATTTTAGGCAAAAAGAACTCACATTTCTCCTCCCTGAGTGTGTAACTGTAATCTCTTATTTTTTGAAAAGCACACTTCACATGTTCGATATGCTGTTCACGATATTCACTTTTAATTAATACATCATCAAGGTATGGAATTGCAAATTGACAGCCAGCCAACATCGCATCCGTAACCTGTTGGAATATTGCAGGTGTGACCTTCAGACCAAATGGCAATCTATTATATTTCTATAGTCCTCTATGCGTATTCAATGTTAGGCGCTTCGAGCATTCCTCCACTACTTTAATTTGCAGACACGCATCAGATAGATCAAGTTTCGAAAATATTTTCCAACCATTTAGTCTTGCAGAAATATCCTCTGGAGTAGGCAGTGAATAGTGACGCATTTTTAGAGTCATTCAAACCAGTAGAGAAATCGGTACCCCCCACCCGCTTTTTTTCTTTATACACACAGTTGGTGCTGCCCATTTAGAATAATCGACTTTTTGAATTATTTCCATTTTCTCCAGCCTGCTTTATCGCAGCAAATGGTACCTTTCTATTAGGTTTTAATACAGGTACGACGTTTTCCTTTATTTGAAAACAGGCCTCGGTCTTAAAACAGAGGCCTAATTTATCCGACAGCACTTTAGGAAACGTTTTAAAATTTTTTCTTCAATCCAGCTGCTGAGTTATTTTCAGTGGTTTATTCATTTTTTGCGGAACAGACTTATGGGGAGGTCCCATAAGTCAAACAACTCCAACCAGTCCGTACCTAACGGATTGGTTGCGTTGTTTACCATGAAAACTTTTGCTCTACAGGTTTTCCCAAAAATGCGATATCACTCTACATTTCGCTTACCGAGTGTAGTTTTTCACCTGTTACACCTCGTGCAATTTTCATGTTTTTCTTAACGTAGGTTTCCAAATTCTTTTCCACGTATCGGTATTAATAATCGAGATGTCGCTACCAGTATCTAATTGTAATTTAATATTCAGTTCGTTTACTTTTACATGTACAAATTTCCTCTTTATGGTATCATTTCTACTTTCGATTGAGAAAACTTTAGAATTTTTTATATTCGACCTTCCTAACTTTGTTCCGCAATGTAAACTCTTGTGTTCTACTTTTCGATAACTATAACATTTTTGCGTTTTGACAGGACAATCCTTCTTGAAACGTAGGGCTCCACATCCGTAGCATGGGTTTGGTCTTAAGCTTTATTTTTTGTTGCTCATACCTTCCCGGTTGACATGCTTGTACTTGTGAGAACTTCTTCTCTTTAATTTTTTTTTACGTCCTGACGTAAGTTTACCATTCTTTGACACTTCTCTGCAACTGTCTGCAGAGTTAAGCTTTGGTCTGCTTGCACGTGTCTCCGCATCTTTATTTGCCGTAAGCCCTTGTACAAAAATGAGGCACTTAAACATATCAGGAGTTTGTTCCTTCAGTTTAAACCTTTCGCACATTCGGTTTATGGTCCCGGCATACGTGACAAATTCTTCATCCCCTTTTTTTAACTAAATTCCAACACTCCCATCGAGTGTTAAATAGGGAACTTTTATCACTGAATATTTTTGATAGTAGTTCCACTGTTTCCTGGAAACAAATTTCACTAGTGTTTTATGGGGTTATATGAAATTACAATAATTTTCATGTTCAGTCGGCGCTAATTTACGTAATAATAGGGATCTTTTCGGTTTGAAAGGCAGTTTTTTAAAATAATTTCCACGTAACTAAACACTTTTAAACTTCGTATACTGGTAGAATGTGTTTATAAAACATCTTTTTCTCTTGGCTTATTGAGAAAATTCTATAGTTTGTAAGATATTTGTTGTTTTTATTTCTTCAATTTCTGCAATTTCAACCAATCAAATACGTCTATTGAGGTGAAAACATTCTGTGCCGTATGAATATGTCCCTTGTTTAAGAAACAGATTGGGTTTATTTACATTTGTGAAGAAAAAAAAAAGATACCCTTCCCCCCACCCCTAACCCTAACTAACCCTACCTAACCCTAACCCTAACACAGATTGAAATGCAATAGATCGATACTTGGGTCATAATTATGGGTGATAATTTCATATGACACCGCTAGAAAAACTGCCGTTTAAACCGAAAAGATCCAATAATAGTCTTAGTTTTCGTTGTCCGTCCACGACTTGCAATCTTCCCTGAAGATTTCTTCGTACCTTCTAAAGTACGCTGCAAACGTTATACCCTTCTCTGAGTCATAAATGAATTCTGTTATAGAGTTCGAGAGGCCGTCTGGCGAAAACGAACCTATAGTGTTTCCGGACTTCTTAAGACAAAGCTCCATTAGCTGTGGTTATTGTTGTCGTTGCTGTTGTAGTTGTTGCTGCAACTTCTGTTGCTGTTCTTGCTGTTGCTTTTGCGACAGTATTATAGAAGCTAATAGGTCTTCCATAATTAACAACTTTATATCACAAAAATTTGTTGACTGACCGGCGTGAGCTTCGAATCCTCGTTGACAATATTGTATCATAAATTGTTATATCGGTTCTTTTTTACACTATAACCGTGTAGTAACATATAACAAAGCATGGTAACAACAACGTAGCAATTCAACAAACTCTCCCCGAAATATATACGAACCAACAAACGATATTCCGCCAAACTACCAAAACGACACCTTACGACTTCTGCGATTAACTCCTACTCTTCCCTCACTCAGACCGCTACTATTTATAGTCGTTCGGTTAAGTCTATTCTCGCAGGGCGTGTCGTGACACACTCCACCACACAGATACATACAAACGTATATATATTCAGGGTTTTGCAGACATACTCGCCCACTCGCACACACAGAGACCCCCCACACACACACAAACACTCACATACGCACGCGTGCACACACACAGACCCACGCTACATATATATATATATACGTATATATATATATATATATATATATATATACATACATGCATGTATACTCGCATACACACATACATGGATTTGTACATACATAGATACATACACATATGCACACAACCATATACATACGCACATATGCATATATATATATATACTAGCTGAAGGTGACCCGCTCTACGCGCGGGTAAGAGTGTGGTTGTTACTTTCTGTTGCTTCCTTTCAGCACGTAAAAAAAACGTGGCCGATTGCAGCGCCGCCTTGACTGGCTTCTGTGCCGGTGGCACGTAAAATGCACCAACCGATCGTTGCCGCTGCCAGCCCCCCTGGCACCTGTGCCGGCAGCACGAAAAAAACACCCACTACACTCACAGAGTGGTTGGCGTTAGGAAGGTCATCCACCTGTAGAAACACTGCCAGATCAGACTGGAGCCTGGTGCAGCCTCCTGGCTTCCCAGACCCCGGTCAAACTGTCCAACCCGTACTAGCACGGAAAACGGACGTTAAACGATGATGATGATGATGATGATTCTCTCTCTTTGTTTCTCTCTCACTTTCCCACTCTTTTACTTTTCTTTCTCTCGGACTCTCCCTCGCTTTCTCTTACTCTCTATCTTTATCTATCTCTCTCCCATTTATAAACAATAAAAGATCTTGAGTAAGTTGAGAAATAAAATATTTAGAAAGATCAATCATAAATATCAGGCAGTGGCAACGGAAAGGTCTGCTTCAAGGCAGACAGCAAAACGCTAACATTTAAAAGGGACAGACGAACTTGCGAGCTGAATAAAAATAATAAAATATTGGAAACCAAAGTTTGAAGGGATAGAATCTGAGGATAGTAGAGTCACCATGGCTGGCATTTCTTAACGACGGACAGCAACGTATTGACAGTTTAACGGCTGGCGTAAAATTTTGAACTTGATGTAAAAGAAAATTCGTAAACACCAAGTTTTGAAGTGATTCTTTCTCATGACAGTAGACTCACCATAGCAAGCATTCAAAACTTCTTCATCATGGACGGCAACACATTAACGATTAAAAGGCTGGCGCAAATTTTTTAGCTTGATGTAACAGAGAATTCCTAAACACTCGCTCCTTTAAATTTTAATCCCCTTCCAGCCTCATTTAGACCCCTTTTCACATTTTGATTAATATAACCCGATTTCATTCGCGTCTACTGGGGCCACATTTTATAAGATGAGGAATTTTGTCTTAGAGGTCACGCCTTTCATTTGAGGAAAAAAATAGTTGTTATGCAAACTTGCCAGCACTTTTAACATAGGTGTGCATATTTTCAGCTGAACCGACCGACCACATAATGCACACATTATATATATATATACATATATGTGTATATATATGTGTGTGTGTGTGTGTGCACGCATTATATATACAAATTATATATATATATATATATATATCTATATATATATATATATATATATATATATATAATATATATATATATATATGTATAAATTAAATTAGAGATAAAATCACTAATAGGCAAATCAAACAGTGAAAAACCAAAAACAAAAACATAAAAATAAAAATATAATATAGAAAATATAGAAAATATAAAATTGAAAAATGTAAATTATTTAAATTTAAAAAAAGTTAAATTATATTTATAATTTGTTTAAAAATATATATAACTATCAAAAAGTATTAAAAAGTTTAATATACATAAATACAGATATATACACTTTGTATATATACATTATATATACGTATTTATATATAGAACACACACACACACACACACACACACACACACATATAAATGAACGCATTGATGTAACAGAGAATTCATAAACACCCGCTCTTTTAAATTTTAATCCCCTTCCAGCCCCATTTAGACCACTTTTCACATTTTGGTTAATATAACCCGATTTCATTCGGGTGTACTGGGGCCACATTTTATAAGATGAGGAATTTTGTCCTAGAAGTAACGCGTTTCATTTGAGGTAAAAAAATAGTTGTCATGCAAACTTGCCAGCACTTTTAACATAGGTCTGCATATTTTCAGCTGAACCGACCGACCACATAATGCACACATTATATATATATATATATATATATATATATATATATGTATATATGTGTGTGTGTGTGTGTGTGTGTGTGTGTGTGTTGGAGTCTCTCTCATACGTGAGCGTTGACGCTGAATTCGACTGGTAAGCAGGTAACCTTGTCTTTGTTGAAATAGTTGTGAGCTGCTGTAGTTATTTCTCTGACGGGTAATAGGAATTTCCATATCCTCCGAGGAAACGAACTGTTGACCCAGACTGTCATGCTGTTAGCTGTCAGAAGTGAAAGTACGTCAATTTCGTGTATTTACGTCATTTTTATACCTTCGTTAATTTAGGCCGTTTATTTACGTACCACCACGCTGTTAGGTTTATAAAACAATTGAAGTTCAGTTTAAAGTTTATAAATAAATACATTTAATTCCCCATTATAGTAATATTTGTCTGTTGAAATCCGTTTTAAGGCGGTCAATAGTTTAATTAAAGATGTGTCTATACATGTATATATATATATATATACATATGTATATATACATGTGAATACATATATATTTATACATGTGTATATATACATGTGTAATGTATACACATGTATATTTCTAAGGTAGCCCACGAGCATCGTCACCTCATTTTACATGTCCCTGTAAATTTTAAAAATATAATATAGAAAATATATAAAATTGAAAAATTTAAATTATTTAAATTTAAAATAAAAATTATTAAATTGTATTTATAATTTGTTTGAAAATATATATAACTATCAAAAAGTATTAAAAAGTTTAATATACATAAATACAGATATATACACTTTGTATATATACATTATATATACATATTTATATATCGAACACACACACATACATATATAAATGAACGCAATGAATATCTGATTCATAATATTTGTTCTCATGATTGTGTGTTGGTGGTGGCGTGTGGTGATGATAATTCTCCCTATGAATGCAGTCAGATACATCAAAGAACACCGTCTGACGAACTTTACATTAAATAACGGGAGTGGACTTGTCAAAGTTACCTTGAAGGGGAGTGAGAGGGGGGAATGGAGGAAATAGCGTGAGTGAGGAAGATGGCCCCTAGCAACCACACCTTTTAAGATATGGATTTCTAAGGTAGCCCACGGGCATCATCACCTCATTCTACATGTCCTTGTAAATTTTGGAGCGAATCGGACGGGACGTAGAGGCATTGAAAGCGAGCTAAGCGGTAAAAACGCATTTCAGTTTTATATATAGAAGATATATATATATATATATATATATATATATATATATATATATATATATATATATATATATATATATATATATATATATATATATATATAGATAGATAGATAGATAGATAGATAGATAGATAGAGAGAGAGAGAGAGAGCTACATACATGTACCTACACACACATTCACACACATATATATATGTATATATATATATATATATATATATTATAATATATATATATATATATATATATATATATATATATATATAAAGTTAATCAAAACATGAAAACACAAAGAGAAAACACAACAACGCGAGGACGTAGAACAAGTATAGTATTATTGGACGCTCAGGAAAGAAGGAGGGTGTAACGTTTCGAGCGGAGCTCTTCGTCAGAAACATAGGAAAAGGAAAGATCCAAAAAAGGGAAGACGGAGGAAAAAAAATCGCCACGCACACACACACACACCACACACACACACACACATATATATATATATATATATACACATATATACACCCCACATATATACCTGGTTATATATTCGCACACACATTAGCGGTAAAATAATTAGAGATTGGACAGGGTACTTCCAAACTAAATACAATTATACAGGTACGGTTGAAATGAACGAAAAGCGAAAGTACGGGTGAAACACATCTCTCTATCCATACACACCAATACCTATACATACAAACCTACACATATATCCAAGTACATGCACGTATACAAATAAGCACTAGCACACGCACACACACATTTTATATATATGGACACATACACATACATACATACATACATACATACATACATACATAGGTATACATACACAAACACACAGACCCATACACAAATGTGGATTATTTAGTCTTCATCAAACCATATAACGGTATAATCGTCGTGAAACTTGGATTTTCTACACCAGAAGTATTCCAGCCTTGGCTTGGATCCTGACAGTGCTTATAGCCCAGTATTTGGGTTGAGTGCTTCTCTGGAAGTACCCCAGCTTCATATACAACTGACTTTAGCCATTTGCTCTATACCAGAAATACACTTCGTATATTCAAACCTATCTGATTGAGCGCTGAAAGAGTCTTTCCAAAATGATGAAGAGTATTCTCATTGATGCGTCTCTGAAAAACATACCACTCCCTAGTAAAGCTGTATACACCAAACTCCTTATTCAGAAGAGCAATTCTGTTATCAGACGTATGAGATGGAAGACGTTCCACTTTGAACATCAAACAAACCGTGATAGGAATAATAAAACGAACGAAACCGAACAGGGATTCAAATCTAGAAGGAACCCCCCACTCATCCCACAACACATCACTCGATGGTTTCGAAGATGATTTGATGGCTATGATACGCAGCTTGAAGTTTAAGAAAAACCCGCTACGCAAGAATAATCACCTTAGGAAACTTAGAGATCTCATCAAGGAGCTCAAGAAATGTGATGAAGGACTCGTGCAATCGGATAAGACCAGCACCTTATACAACTTTGATCATTACAGGGTTCTCATAACGAAGGAGCTATTCAAGGGATACAAATCCACACATTCATATACCTTGGATAACATCAACCAAGAAGGACGCAAAATAGTGGAGTACCTGAATATTCAAGACAGAACGGAGCCTTATGTATCCTAACAATCTAGGATTACATTAAAAGACCACAAACCGGATTTTCTCGTCAACGTACCCACCAGCCTGGGTAGGGAATTTTGGGTGCTTGTGACTCGGCACAAGTCACCGATTTAGTTGGCTTAGTTAAGTTAAGTTAATTTTTTGCTCAAAAAGCAAAAAGCAAGGCCATGTAGGGGGACATGGAGTTATGTACAGAGTGGTGTTCATGCAAAGAGTTCAGGCCATTTGTGGTCAAGGGAGACCTTGAACCGAGCGGTCGTCGGCATCTTCACTATCTCGTCCGGCGGTTTATTCCACGGATCCGCAACCCGGACGAAGAAAGCCCCTCTCCTTCGATTGAGATGAAATCGTCGCAGATAGAGCTTTTCGGGGTGACCCCGCAGCCGACGCTCTGGAGCAGGAGTGAAGAACAGCTCTTTCGAGAGGTTACACTTTCCGCTTATGATGTTGTGAGCAAGAATGAGATCACCACGGCGTCGTCGTCGTTTTTCTAGAGAATAAAGGTCGAGCGTCTTCAGCCTTTCTTCATAAGACAAATGCTTGAGACCAAGAACCATGCGGGTAGCCAGCTTCTGGACTCTTTCGAGATGCTGTATGTCTTTGAGGAGATAAGAAGAAGAGGCTTGAATCCCGTACTCCAATATGGGTCTCACCAGCGTGACATAGAGCGTTAGGAATATTCCTAACGCTCTATGTCACGCTGGTGAGCATTCCGAATGACCGTCGAATCAGAAACAGAACTCCGCGTACTTTGTTGGCAGCATGGACGCACTGGGCCTAAGGCGAAAAGGAAGAATCCACCAAGATACACAGGTCCTTTACCTGGTCGGTCCTCTCCAGCAGCAGACGACCCGGCTCCAAATCAAGTTGAGTTGCAGGAGAAGAGCCAACAGGCAGATGACAGCACTTTGACACGTTCAGACATAGGTCCCATTCGTTAGACCATCTCCAAATTTGGTGGAGGCATCGACGAAGATCCTCTATATCACCGCGAGGAGCGACCAGTTTGACATCATCGGCAAATAGAAGGGTGTGTTGCGTGAGGTCGTCGGGCAAGTCATTTATGAAGACTAAGAACAATAAGGGCCCAAGCACTGAACCTTGAGGCACGCCACTGCTCGCACTGGAGACGTCGGACAGCGAACCATTAACTTGGACTTGGAAGGAGCGATCTGAGAGGAAGGCACCAACCCATCGTACAATATCCGAATGGAAACTATATGCTTGAAGCTTGACAAGTAATAGGCGGTGGTTTACCGAGTCAAAAGCTTTGGCAAAGTCCAATAAAACGATGTCAACAGCATCACCATCATCGAGGATACGCGTCACCAATTCTTCCATTACCAGTAAGTTGGTCAAGCATGATCTCTTCGGCACGACGCCGTGTTGGGAATCAGAGATAGAGGCTGTGTTTTGGAGGTGGAGCAACATACTTTTCTTAAGAATGGTTTTGAGCATCTTGCTGATTATTGAAGTAAGGGAAACCGGTCGGTAGTTAAGCGGGTCTTCGCGGCTCCCTTTCTTGAAAATTGGGCAGATTATCGCTGTTCTCCAGTCCGCAGGTATAACACCCGGCTTGTTCCTATTGTACCAATTAAAGTCCGCCTTCGCAGATATGGAAGGCAGTCTTTATAGGGATGATGCTTTGTTCACATTCTTCAAATATAGTAAGGTAAAACTCGAGAATCAGCAAGAGAATTCGAAGCCTTTTCTGTAACTTTGGGCTCTCAGTAACAATAGACTGTAACCATAGAATAGTTAACTTCCTAGATGTAACACTGAACTTCGAAACAGATTTGTATAGCCCTTATCACAAACCTAATGAAAACCTCCAGTATGTTAATAGATACTCTAACTACCCCAGGACGGTAGTAAGATCAATCGTAAAAGTTGAATTCCCCCGCCACTACATAATTTTTTTCCCACAGACCTATCCCGCACACTCACTTTTAATTCTCTTCCTTTTTATTTCTTCCCGATACGATCATAACAACAAGAGATACAAATCATTATAATATAATATAACAGCATGTATTTGATACAAGTCTGATGAAGTGTCTCTCCAAAGCCTAAAAGCGCATATATTACATAACTTTTCTTTTAGAATTTTCGCATAAACTGGCGTTGCTAATGGAGATGGTACCAAAACATGTGTAACTTATAGTTAAAGATGTGTAAATTTTCTTTGTCTTCTCTTTTCATTGATATATATATATATATATATATATATATATATATATATATATATATATATATATATATACACCCAGCTACACACGTGCACACACACACGCACGTACACGCACGCACACACACACACGCACACACACACACACGCACGCACGCACGCACACACACACACACACACACACACACAAACACACACACACACAAACACACATAACTGCACTGTTGACTCCTTCCGGAAAGCATGCGAATAGTTCAGTTTGCAAGTACATATAATAATACCTTGTCTCTATGGAATTCCATGGTAACAAATGTTTTTTGTACTTCGAAATAAGTTTGTATAAAATGAAGAATCATATCACGAGAAAATGGCTTTAAACTTACATATATGAATATATATAAAAATATTAGTATTACATTTCAGGAAAAAGTGATATGGCACAAAGTATATAATATATAAATGTTAACGTAATTAACATAATGTAAATATATTTTAGCTATTTCTTTGTTACTGAAAATCAAATAGGACTCTTCCTAGCCTTTAACAACGACAACGGAGCAGCAACGTGAGTAACTGGTGGAACGTGACTATTACCGCCTTTACTAAATTAGAGAAACGGGAACGTTTCATCATTGTAGACGCATTTTGCATCTTGACCGCCAGCGAAATATTTTCCCACAAGAGTTCCGGACCCCAGTAATGAACTAATTTGCATACAACTAATCAGAGCTCACCTTGACCGTGTCGAGTTAACAAACACATTCTACCAAGTAAGCTCAAGACGAAGAACGGTGTTGTAAGTCGACCGATCACCAAGTTATGCCTGATTTCAGAAGGAGATTTGCATCGATAACTATTATCGGATTTTGTTAGGGCCCCATATGATAAAAATGTGGATGGGGGGAAATGTGGGTAAAGGATGATGTGCTAGCAACCCTCCCCCGTTACTGTTTTAGAAAGTAAACAACAAGACAAATAACTACGCAGAGGTAGTCAAGTTTGAAACAAGAACAAGAATAACAAGCATTATTAAAAGAGAAAAGAAGCATGGTCATTCCTCACCCAAGGGACCTTATCTTATCGCCTACCACTTGTTATGCGCTCATAAATTAGTTTGATTGTTGAGCTCTGATTGGCTGTATGCAAATGAGTTCATAACTGGGGTCCGGAACTCTCGTGGGAAAAAATTTCGTTGACCACCACAGAAACAACGATCATTGTCCATTATCCATTTGTAACTTCACGAAATTCTATAGTGAATAAAGAGTGAAAGGAATGCCTTCGCTTTTAAGATAGAACATCTTTCCTCCTGATTGACTGACATTCGTTGAGATGACCAGACTGAACGATCCCCCAGTCTTGCATCAGTGAATCTTTCTCCTTAGCAGATGCTCTCATAAGAACTTTAAAACTAGTTCTAGATACAGCGCGTTCGTTCACAACTTCGAGTAGTCCATGTGGCCTGTGTCAATGATTCCAAGTTGGATTCATCCGTTCCTCTTGACAGGTTTGCTTTTGTGCAACGGGATTTCTAGCAACCCTACATATGAGGTTACTCTTCAGGAAGTGTCGGCTTAGTCACTAGCAACCCGACCAAGTAAGATGTGTTGGATTACATCATGCTATCAATGTCACTCATTAGTTGTCTGATGACACATGTGCATATAGGTGCATGTATACCTTTATTACATAAATGTCAGTGTTTGTGTTTGTGTGTATGTATACGTTAGTTAACTATATCGTGTATACATTTTAAGTATAAAAGTGAAAGGAAGTGGTAGCTTCTAATGAAAATGAAATATTTTTCCATACGAAGAGACGACTTGCTTGGATTAGAGTCGAAATTCTTTTGATCAACAAAAACAAAATAAGCGAAAAATAACTAGAATATCAAAAAATACCAAAAATAGTTTTAAAGTAGGGATTATATTTAGCGCAAATAATAATAAATGACATCATTTTTATTTGGTTTTATGACATTTTATTTGTTTTTTTCTCTCAATCTGAATGAGTGTAGATGCTGTTATACATGTTTTTTGAAAGTATTTGCATTGAGTGACGTATAATTCTATTCAATACCTTCTGTGAGCGGTGTTATCAAAGCTATGTGTGTGCGTGTGCGTGTGCGTGTGTGTGTGTGCGTGTGTGTGTGTGTGTGTGCGCGCGCGTGTGTATGCACGTGTGTGTGTGGGTGTTCTTTTATTCTTTTACTTGTATCAGTCATTTGACTACGGCCATGCTGGACAGATCAGAGATTTCTCAAGTTACACGCTGGCTGTTAGAGTGGGAATACCGTCCAGGTGTGTGTTTTTGGTTATTGTAATTTGAGAAATGCTGTTATCCAGAAAAAGAAACCTAATCTTAAGCATTGAAAAGTTGATTGTGTCTGAGTGTCGAAGAAAGATATTGTTTCACTGGCGTGGTTGTGTTGTAAGAGGCTTGCTTCCCAACCACATTGTTTCGGGTTCAGCCTCACTGCGTGGCACCTTGGACAAGTGTCTTTTACTGTAGCATCGGGTCGATCACTGCCTTGCGACTGGAATGGGTAAACCGAAACTGAAAGAAGCCCGTTATATGTATACGTGTGTGTGTGTGTGTGTGTGTGTGTGTGTGTGTGTGTGTGTGTGTGTGTGTGTGTGTGTGTGTGTGTGTGTGTGTGTGTGTGTGTCACACCACCACCACCACCACCACCACCACCACCACTTGACAACCGGTGTTGGTGTGTTTATGTCCATGCAACTTAACAGTTCAGCAAACTGTTCAGACCGACAGAATAAGAACCATCTTAAGAAACAAGCACTATGGTCGATTCGTTCGGCTAAAACTCTTCAATGTGGTGCCCCAGCATGACCACTGTCTGATGACTGAAACAAGTAAATGATAAAAGATAAAAGATGAAAGATAAAAGATGAAGAGCATTCCTGGTTATAATAACTAACACATTTAGGTTGCGTGATGGATTATACAAGGATGCCGTTCTCTTAGTTTTTCAACTGTATGTGAGGAGCGATAAGGTACTCCTTGAATACTAGTTACTTTGTAAAGCCACTTCTAGCTAGCTCATCATTATAATAGAGAGAAAACTTGTTAAAGACATCTCTGTCGGAGGATAGATCAAATACTCCTCTGCTTATTCAGCTACAAAACTTCTGATTATGGCAGAGATAGCAGGAGTTTGTGAGCGAGTTGATGACGTCTTCGTTTGACATTTTCTGGGATTAACATTTACCTGTCTTCAAAATGTAGTATGATGTCTAAGAAGTTAAGCACCTTTAAGTTTGGTACTGATTATTATGTTTAAATCAAGCTCTGAATATTCTTATTCAGCCCTTTCTAAATCTACACAGAGCAGGTCTATCCATTGGTATATAAGATCGCTAAGTCATCATCTCTGTATATTTCAGAATTATGTAGTGTCGTGCGCTTTCTAAGGGTGTTAAGAATGAATAATCCCCTGAGGTTTGGCTATCTGAGCTCTATCGAAACCCTACATGAGAGGTCAAACAAAAGATTACTCTCTTTTCCAACCCAGGTGGAATCGTTTTGGCATTATATAGAGTATAGTATTCGCTATTGTCCGGCTGTCTAGAACTTTAATTGTGGGAAACTGGATCTTCTCGCCTTGTAATTGCAAGATCTTATCTTTCTACAGCTGTAGCAAAATATAGATAACAACTACACTTGGTATAGGAAGGAATAATACGGGACTCCCTACAAACATATTAAAAAATTGTGTTACCCGCATTTACACGCATTCAGGTCAAGAAATTGTAAAGCATTCGACACCTTTGTATAATCCATCTGGAAACTCAAGGTTTAGAAAGTAGTCAAATAACATAGAGCATCGTCGACAAATTCATACAAGTTCTCCTGTGTTAAATCAGCTTGTGGCATTAGTTAACCAGATGCTCAAAATTTTATTATCCAGTTGCCGTCATCCAGGAAGAAATTCATTTTCGGTAGCTTCCAAATTTATAAAGGTTCATACCCAATCAGTTCAAACTGATAACTCACTGATTCAAAAGCATTCCGGAGTAGCTATCCTTTGTCAGTGGTCAGGACTGGATGTTTTCCCTTACACCATAGCAGTCCATTTTTGTCTGTCACTTATTCAATCACATAACTCCCTCACCCGACCAATTAGAATTAGTTTGTTTGCTGTCTTGCAAACATGCAGCTTCATACATTCTCTAAGTGTTACCTGATCGATCATGCACGAAACTCTGAGTAGTAATGGAATGAATTATAAACTGATTCTTAATATTTATAAATTTTCCACTGTGTATTGAGTATACTTTTTCATTAACACACACACACACACACACACACACACACACACACACACACACACACACACACACACACATACACACACACACACACACACACACAACACACACACACATACACACACGTATATATATATATATATATATATATATATATATATATATAATATATATATATATATTATATATATATATATATATATATCTTCTTTTATTTGTTTCAGTCATTTGACTGCGGTCATGCTGAAGTGCTGCCTAGAAGGGTTTTAGTCGATCAAATCAACTCTAGGACTTATTTTTTCAAGCCTTCTACTTATTCTGGCAGGCTCTTTTGCTAAACCGCCGAGTTACGGGGACATAAACACACCAACATCGGTTGTCAAGACACAGATACATAGATATATACATATATGTGTGTGTGTGTGTATATATACATATACATACATACATACATACATAAATACATACATACATACATACATACATACATACATATATACATACATACATATATATATCTTTTCTTTATATATATAAAACTGAGAATATGTGTCTGTCTGTCTGTCTGTGTGTTTCCCTAAAACTTGAGAACTACACAACCAATTTCATTCAAATTTTACGCATGCCTTACTTAGGGTCCGGGGAGTGTCATCGGCAAAAAAAAAATTTGAATTTTTTGCCTAGGGTGAGCCCACAGCAATATCATATCTTCTCCACTACGATTCCCTAAAAGTTGAGAACTACACAACCAATTCCATTCAAATTTTACACATGCCTTACTTAGGGTCAATGTAGTTTCATGGGCAAAAAAAAAAATGTTCAACTTCTTGCCTAGAACGAGCCCATAGCAATATCATATCTTCTCCACTATTTCAGTATTACGTGTTAAAAGTAAAAAAAAAAACGTTTCTCTATTTTATGTCAGATACTTTCACTTTAATAAAAATAATGATAACAATTGAATTATATGTAGTAAGTAATAATTAAAATCAAACTAAAGTATAATATAATCGTAACATAACAAAAGTAAAAATAGCAATTGGTATAAAATTGCATCAATGACTTGAACTTGAATAAGTGGTTTCACATGAATGGGAATAAATTAAAAATAAAATTAGCGTGCAGAAATGGAATAGTCCAGATGGATAATAAAAAATTAAATTAAAGAAAAGACTATTGTCTATAAAGTATACAATGTAGAGAAAAAAGAAGATTTTAACACAATGAGGAAAGCACCTTCGTAAAGTGTTTTGGTGCGACTATGAAAGGTATCTAATCAGAGGCGGTAAATTCGCCACAATAGAAGCAAGGTTCGAGTCAACGGAGCGTGCAAGGGAGTACTCGACTCGAACTTGCAAAGTGGAAATATTTTATTTTTACCTTTATATGTGGGACATAGGACGTCCGGGAAAAAAATTCTAAATGCCCCCACCCCCTGAAGTAGAGGTAGGCTGGATTGTAGCCACACTTCTATACAAGAGGGAGGACAAGATACAATTGATCGAAATTACAAGAGACGGGCTAACAATTCCAGTCTGTTATATATTTTGAGTATTGTTATCACTAGCGATATCAAGATATAACTTTGTATTTTGTATTTTATGTGTAGATGTATATATATAGATGTACATGTAATATGTACACATATATATACACATATATACATGCACTAGCACTATGACCCGGCAACGACGGGTCTTTAATGCTAGTATATATATATATATATATATATATATATAGGAGCACTCCGTCGGTTACGATCAACGGAACAGCTTGCTTGTGAAATTAACGTGCAAGTGGTTGAGCAATCCACAGACACGTGTACCCCTACCGTAGTTCTCAGGGAGATTCAGCATTACACAGAGTGTGACAAGGCTGGCCCTTTGAAGTACAGGTACAACTCATTTTTGCCAGCTGAATGCACTGGAGCAACGTGAAATAAAGTATCTTGCTCAAGGACACAACGTTTCGCCGGGATTTGTGAGTCGAATGTCCTAACCACTAAGCCATGCGCCTTCACAGACACACACATACAAATACGTACGTATGTATGTATGTATGTATGTATGTATGTATGTATGTATGTATGTATGTATGTATGTATGTATGTACGACAGGTTTCTTTCAGTTTCTGTCTACCAAATCCACTCACAAGGCTTTGGTCGGCCCGAGGCTATAGCAGAAGACACTTGCCCAAGATGCCACTCAGTGGGACTGAACCCGGAATCATGAGGTTGAGAAGTAAGCTTCCTACCACACAGTCATATATAACCACCATACAACTGATGATGTAAACATGATCTGCACCCATGGAACATCGTGTAATATGCAGCAGTTAAGTTAAGTTGTTATTAAATACTTAAAACTGCAAATTACTTGCTTTCATTTGTTTACTAATTACGCGTATACGAGGGGCGTTCAATAAGTAATGCCCCTGACCCACCTCCCATAGCAGTAGAGCAACGAAACTTGGCACAGTTATTAGTCTTTTTCTACATAGGAACCACCCAGAGTTACGCATTTCTCCCATCGTTTGATGCGGCTCTGGAGACCGTTTTTGTAGAAGAACCCAGCTTGGTCCTCCAACCTCAACATGACTTCAGAAATCAAGGCTGCATCATCTGGAAAACGCTTTCCTTTCAAAAACAACTTCATGATTGGGAAGAGGGGAAAATCAGAGGGTGCAAGGTCAGGAAAGTAGGGGGATGGGGAGGAGTTCATAGCCATACGCCTGTGCTTCTGATCTGGCGACAAGCGAGTTGTGGACCGGAGCGTTGTCCTGCAGGAGGAGGATGCCTTTGCTGATCTTGCCCCGCCTCTTGATTTTGATAACTTCTCTTAATTTCCTCAAAAGTGAAGCATAATAGGCTCCTGCAATTGTGGTACCCTTTGCCAGGAAATCTGTCATCACTACTCCGTCCTGGTCCCAGAAGACTGTGAGCATGACCTTGCCAGCGGAGGGCTGCACCCTTGCCTTCTTTGGAGGGGGTGAGTCACGGTGCTTCCACTGCATTGACTGGGCTTTGGTCTCTGGATCATCGTGATGGACCCAGGTTTCATCCTGTGTTATCAGTCTTTTGAAAAATTTTGACTCATCTTCTTGGCACATCTCCAAATTCACCCTCGAGCACTCGACGCGTTCTTGCTTCTGGAAAGGCGTGAGCAACCTGGGAATCCATCTGGCAGACACCTTTTGCATATGCAAATGGTCATGAATGATAGTTTCCACAGACCCGGTACTAATCTTGACCTCATGGGCTATTTGGCGAATAATTATGCGTCGATCTTCCAAAATGGCAGCCTCAACTTGACGGACAGATGCCTCATCAATGGCAGAAGGGGGCGACCAGATCTGGGAGCTGTTTCCACAGAGTTCCGACCATGTTTGAATTCACGATGCCAGCGTTTTACAAGGTCATATGATGGGGCATCATCACCATAAGTTACTTTCATTTCATCAAAAGTCTCCCGTGGTGTGCGTCCTTTCAAATACAAAAACCGGATCACTGCTCGACACTCAACAGGCTCCATTTCACAATTGACTCGTTTCAAACACCTGTAAATCAGAAACCACAATTAATTCAGAGCTGTAATTTGCCACTTACTCTATAGAGATATAAATGATTGCACATGCAAAATTTCAGCTAGATCAAACAACTGCAAGTGGGTCAGAGGCATTACTTATTGAACGTCCCTCGTACATAGCCTTTATTTTCTTCTTAAAACGTGACCAGATGTCATACTTTCGTTTCCTCAGAGAAAGTCTTCTCTGGAGCAACGAGAGTTGTCCCATATCTAAACATCTAGCTATATTGTAAGAAGTCAATAAACACAGAGTATCCTTCTTCTGCTTGTATCATTTCTTTTGTATTGCAGATCACAGTGATCATTTGACCGATACGTATTTGCCTGCTTGTTTGCCTGTCTGCCTCTTTGCCTATCTGTCTGTCTCTAGATAAATAGATAGACAGATGTGTCTGGGTATGTGTACATTTGTAATTATATATACATACATATGTATGCAAGTATGTATGTATGTATGTATGTATGTATGTATGTATGTATGTATTATGTATGTATGCAAGTATGTATGTATGTATGTATGTATGTATGTATGTATGTATGTATGTATGTATGTATGTATGTATGAATGTATGTATATGTGAGTGTGTACACACATACGTTAACGTGATTAAAATTCAAGCCAAAACCTATGTAGTTTAATTGCATTTAAACATACCTATATATTTACACACGTGCGCGCGCGCGCACACACACACACACACACACACACACACACATATCTATATATACAATATATCTCTGTATATGTACACATATATATGTGTGAATATATGTGCATATCAGTTGGCAGGTAGGTAAGTAGGTAGGTAGGTAGATAGGTATGTAGGTAGGTAGATAGATAGATAGATAGATAGATAGATAGATAGATAGATAGATAGATAGATAGATAAACAGACAGACAGACAGACAGACAGATAGATAGATAGATAGATAGATAGATAGATAGACAGACAGACAGACAGACAGATAGATAGATAGATAGATAGATAGATAGATAGATAGATAGATAGATAGATAGATAGATAGATAGATAGATAGATAGATAGATAGATGTGGTACTGATGATAGGCAAGACAGATTTATGATGTTGGTGGGAATTAAAAGAGTGATGATTGAGATTGTTAGTGGAGGTGGTTGGTTGTGGTGGTGGTTGTGGTAGTAGTTGTGGTAACAATATATGACCCAATAGACCCTGAGAAGGAGGAAGTGACGATGGAAAAGGTAGAGATGAGGGGGGAAGAGGTTAGCAAGTGACCTTAAGCAGTTGACATTTCTCTAGATTGATGCTGAATAGAACATCACTAGCAATCACCACCACCACCACCTCCACCACCACCAACAACAACAACAACACCACCGCCACCACCAACAACAACACCACCACTGCTACCATCACAAGCCCCATCACCACTAACACTATTACTACCACCACCACTACCACCATCATCACTACCACCACCATCGTCTGTGTCATCATCACCACCACATCCAACACCACCACCATAACCAAAGCCTACACCACCACCAACAATACCAATACCAACACCGTTACCACCACTACCATCATCCTCACCGACAGCAACACTATTGCCATCAACACCACCACCTCCACCATCACCGTCCTCACCACCACCACCACCACCATCACTGCTGCCATCACCTCCACCAGTTCCACCACTGTAGACATCCAGTTGACATTTTGCTATAGATGACTGATCAATGTTTGGTCAGTTGTGAATAATATTATGTAGAAGTAGAGGTGGTGGTGGTAGTGGTGGTTGTGGTCGTGTGGGTGTAGTTGTGCTTGTAGGGTGGTAGGTAGTGACATTGGTAGAAACAGAAGTGATAATAGTAAAGGTGATTATGATTGTGATGATACTGGTGGGGAGGGCAGTGTGGTAGCGTAGGAGTGGTGGTGGTGTGATGAGGGTGTGTGATGAGTGGTATGGTGGTGTGGTACCTGTGAAGGTGTGGTGCAGGTAGCTGAGTAGCTTGCTACAGCCGGTGATGGTAGTGGTTGTTGTAGTAGTAGTAGTAGTAGTAGTGGTGGTGGTGGTGGTGCTGTTGCTGCTGCTGCTGCTGGTGATGGTGTTGGTGGTGGTGATGGTGGTAGCAGTGTTGGTGGTGGTAGTGTTGGTAGTGGTAGTGGTTGTGGTGGTGGTGGTGGTGGCAGCGGTGGCGGCTGTGGTGGTGGTGGTGGTGGTGGTGGTGCTGGTGCTGGTTGAAGCAAGATACACTTCTATTGGCCAGATCACCTTTTCAAAACCAATAACAATCCCATCACCAATTGACTATTCAGAAGGAAGCGGTGTGTGTATTAGTGCTCTGGGAGAAGTAGAAAGAGATTGATGTTTTAAATGATAGTATTCATAATGTAACAGAAATATAAACTATCATTGATCCAACTCATGACACACCTGCATACACAAGCCAACAAAGTCACCCAATCTGCTTGAAACTGTCCAATATGTATGGCAGATCTATATGTAAAAAGCATTCTAAGCATAAAAATCTCATCTATTTTCTGACAATGTGTATCTCAAAGTACATTATCTAATGTATCCTTTTTGCAAATCAATAGTGTATGATGTAAGAGAGATCTGACTACTATTTTTAGCAGATTGCATGACAACATAGAATAGTGGTTTTCAATAGTTTTGACTTTGTGGAATGCTGGAAATAGAAAATGAAATTTCTTGAGCACTTTATTTTCAAAGTTTAAAACTTTAACATAAAAATATGACCCCTCTATGGAGGAATCTTGCCTTGCAAGTTATTTGATGATCTTGCAGTGTTGATACCATATAAAAAGCACCTAGTACACTCTGGACAGTGGTTGGAAGGATGGACATATAGCCAAAGCTGTATATCCTTCTCAAAAGCCAAGGCAAGCAATAAAGCTTGGAGCAGTCCTCAGGCTTGCCAGCTCTTGTCAAACTGTTGAACCCAGACTATCTTAGGAGGCAGACATTAAATGAGGATGATATATATATATATATATATATATATATATATATATATATATACTCTAGCTGACATACCCAGTAATTTCCTGGAAAGCTGGGCTTATCCCTTGGTTCCATTCTCATAATTGTTTTGCTAATCCAATAACAACAATACAAAGTATGTAGCCCTTTTTGTGCATTTACAGAGAATACCAAACTGTCTTATGCAGAATCTTGTTTTTTGGAATTCCCAATAAGTTATGAATACTCAAATTGTGAAGTCAGTTATGAAATTATAAAATGATAAAATTATAAAATTAGTGACCCAATAGTAAGAATTCAAATAAAGTAGCCCCGGAAAGGGCTTTAATGTTTTCCCAGAGTATATAGAACTTAGGAGGAAATACTAATAAAATACTAAAATCGTGAAGCATGTTACGTAATAACAGGCTAATCAGATATGTGATAATAATACTTCAAAGAAAATAACTCTGAAAAGGGATTTTGTACACTCCCAGAGAATATTACCCTCAGCTGTGCTAGTGTTGGTATATTCGTGAATAAGTCACTAACCAAAGTAAGTGGATCTATTGTTTAGGAAAATACTATTTACTTGTTTAAGGGTTGTACTGGATAAATAGCAAAAATACTAAGAAATAGTTCAAATACTAAGAAATAAGCATACTCAATTTGATTTATACCAAATAATTTAGGAAAATGAATAAATTATTTCCCTTGGCTGTTAAAATCTGGGCGAATGGGTTAGCTACCTTGATTGGTAAAATGAAATATATTAGATATATATATTTAAGGATCCCTTCCAGGGGCCCTATTACTGACCTTTTTTCAACAATCTGAGTAAACCATGAGGTTTTCAAACATGAGTTCTACTCACGTGTCAAGTTTAATCAAAATCATTAAAACGATGTAGGAGGAGTTAAATAACAACTCCACAAACACACCCACAGACAGAATTTCCCACATATGTGGTATATATAAAGCTTTGATTTATATTTTTAAAAATCCATGATAGACTTAATCACCATTGAGGTGATCTGTTTAAGAACCACTAACATACATGCGCTTTCCTTGGTTTCTTCTAAAATGGAAAGTTGTCTACCTATGTTTCAGTGTTAAATTTTTACAATTTATCCCTGACTTTATTATCCAACATAACCTGTCCTTTTTCAAGATAGTAAGGCATGATTTGATGCATTTTTTGCTGCTATTTTTGGTAAGTGGAGACCTCAATGGTTCAATTATCCTTTGTCTTTAAAAAGGGTTCTGTACGACCTATCAAAGAAGCCTCTTTGTAGCTCCTTTTCCTGCTCTATATAACAATGAAACCTTTCTCTATAAATTCTCAGCAGTATTTAACGCCTTTAAGGCGGTGAGCAGGCAGAATCGTTAGCCCGTTGGGCGAAATGCATAGCTATATTTCGTCTGCTGTTACGTTCTGAGTTCAAATTCCACCGAGGTCGACTTTGCCTTTCATCCTTTCGGGGTTGATAAATTAAATACCAGTTAAACACTGGGGTCGATGTAATCGACTTAATCCATTTGTCTGTCCTTGTTTGTCCTCTCTGTGTTTTGCCCCTTGTGGGTAGTAATGAAATAAGTATTTAACTCCTTTCTTATCATATTTTTGTTGAAATATGCTGTTTTGTTTCAATTAATTTTGGACAAAATAACTGTCGTCATCAAGCTAGTGTTTGAAACCTAAATTAAAATGAAATTTTCATGGCAAGTTCTCATTTGGATCTTTTAAAACAAGAAGTTTGCTTCATAGAACTAGTTATATTGGTATGAAAAGCATTAAATTAAGGACCAAATACTTTAAGTCCTGAACAGTGAATCTCTATGAAAAATATCTACTGATTATTTTTCACTAACCAATCACATATTTCCTGGTTGTTGTTGTAGTTCACCTGATGAACTTAGTTTCAATAAACCTATGATTAAAAATATTCCCTCCATGACCACCCCAAATTTTAAGGTGTATTTAGGCACTGTGTTATCTGCTGTGTCCCTTCTTGCTTGTGACAATGGGATGGTTTTGTGTGAAATCTGAGAGATACTTCTACATCAGCTGTAATAACAACAACAACAACAATTGTAACAACAACAACAACACAACAACAACAACAACAACAACAGCAACAACTACTACTACTACTACTACTGCTACAGCTACAACTACTACTACTGCTGCTGCTGCTGCTGCTGCTACTACTACTACTACTACTACTACTACTACTACTACTACTACTATTACTACTACTACTACTACTACTACTACTACTATTACTACACTAACAGAAGAAGCAATACCACATAAAAACACTGCCAGCATGAACATCTATCTTACACATGCACATACACAGTACATACTTATTATTCTTGCAAACTACACTACACACTCACACACATACACACGCACACACACACACATACATACTATATCTTTACTATTCATGTACACTACACTACACTGACTCACACACACATACACACATGCACTCAAATACATACATACATTGATACATACACACACATGCATACATACATGCGTGTACACACATACATGTGTACATGCTCACACTGCGTATGTTATGCATAAACAATGCATACACACCCATACAACATCACACGCAATGTTACATGCATACATCACAAGTACAGCACACTTGATAACGGTCATCCATCAAATATGAAGATGGCTGTCTTCTCCTTCATGTCTGGATCCTTTCATTACTTCAACATCTCGATTCTTGATACCCAGGTTTGGTCACAGACAGAACATATAAATAATTGGTTGGTAAAAGCTAGGC
Source organism: Octopus sinensis (assembly GCF_006345805.1). Taxonomy (NCBI): domain Eukaryota; kingdom Metazoa; phylum Mollusca; class Cephalopoda; order Octopoda; family Octopodidae; genus Octopus; species Octopus sinensis. The sequence continues at coordinate 23,898,826 of NC_043002.1, read as the reverse complement.
GCAGGAGTGGCTGTGTGGTAAGTAGCTTGCTAACCAACCACATGGTTGGTTCAGTCCCACTGCGTGGCATCTTGGGCAAGTGTCTTCTGCTATAGCCCCGGGCCGACCAATGCCTTGTGAGTGGATTTGGTAGACAGAAACTGAAAGAAGCCTGTCGTATATATATATATATGCATGTGTGTTTGTTTGTGTGTCTGTGTTTGTCCCCCTAGCATTGCTTGACAACCGATGCTGGTGTGTTTATGTCCCCGTTACTTAGCGGTTCGGCAAAAGAGACCGATAGCATAAGTACTGGGCTTACAAAAAAAAAAAATAAGTTCCGGGGTCGAGTTGCTCGATTAAAGGCGGTGCTCCAGCATGGCCGCGGTCAAATGACTGAAACAAGTAAAAGAGTAAAGAGTATTACATCTCAGCCCCTCACCTCTTTTCTCACTCCTTTTGTCATTGCTGAGTGAGATTCTCCTCCTTCTTTTCCTTTACTGTTTGCTTGTTTCACTCATTGGACTGTAGCCATGCTGGAGCACTACCTTGAAGGGTTTCATCAAACAGACTAACTCCACTACTTATTTTTAAAATCTGGCTCTTGCCCTATTGTTCCTTTTTTTGCTGAACAGCTGAGTTACGGGTAATGTAAACAAACCAACACTGGTCATCAAATAGAGGTGAGGAACAAACATGAGCATTAACACACTCACACACACACATAAACATATACATAGATTTATATGTATATGATGGGATTCAACACAGTTTCCATCTGCCAAATTTACTCGCAAGACATAGTTCTCAAGCTATCATAGAAGACACTTATCTAAATTATTATGCAGTGGGATTGAACCTGAAACTTTGCAGTTGAGAAGCAAGCTTCTTAGCCACACAGTGCCTGTGCTCATGTTTCCATGTTTCCAAAATGCTTCCAACTGTGAGACCACTGAAACAAATGGTCGATAATCATGTCTCCCATCTTTGAAGGGCTGCTTTTTTTTCAAAATATTTTTCAGTTGGTCTTTGAGCCACTTCTTTTGTCCTCCAACCAAGCACTGACTATAGAGCAGCTGGCCAAAGTGGTTCCTACACACACACACGTACACACACATACATACACACACACACACACGCACACACACACACACACGCCACACACACCACACACACACACACCACACACATACACACACACACACACACAAACACACACACACACACACGTATATACACACACATACCTATACGCACGTGCACACACACACACACACACACACACACACACACGTGCTCAGACCTATGGATTCAGCTAGTAAGGGAGCCTCTGTCTGATCTCTCAGTCTCTGCTAAAAATAGTAATCAAATCTCCCTCAATTCATATCCTATCATTTTGAATAAGGAAAAAATACATTGGATAATGTAGTCTTAGATAACATTAAAATGATAGGGTTGTCACGGTTGAAATGTCTTTTATCATTCAATCAATGCTACCTACACAGGGCTAAACAGTAACAATGACCTAGACAGTCTTTGTCCTAAACAATATCACATACATAAACTATATCATGTCACGTAACATACATAGCCCGCATTACATACTACATACACACATAACCACACATACACCAACTCACACACATATTATATGTATAATGACACACCACACACAGCTTATGAAGCATAGACACCATACATAAAGCATGAATACGCAATTATATTCATACATGATGAATATACAGAGACATTCACATATAAAACAGGATCTGATATAACTATACTTACATAAGCACACACAGACATTTAACATCTTGCACACACACACCCATACACAAAGAATGTAGGCGCAGGAGTGGCTGTGTGGTAAGTAGCTTGCTTACCAACCACATGGTTCTAGGTTCAGTCCCACTGCATGGCACCTTGGGCAAGTGTCTTCTACTATAGCCTCAGGCCGACCAAAGCCTTGTGAGTGGATTTGGTACAGAAACTGAAAGAAGCCCATCGTATGCATGCATGTATGTATGTATGTATGTATGTATGTATGTATGTATGTATGTATGTATGTATGTATGTATATATATGTATGTATGTATGTGTGTGTATGTTTGTGTGTCTGTGTTTGTCCCCCAACATCACTTGACAACCGATGCTGGTGTGTTTACATCCCCATAACTTAGCAGTTTGGCAAAAGAGACTGATAGAATAAGTACTAGGCTTACAAAGAATAAGTCCATTTCTTTGACTAAAAGGTGGTGCTCCAGCATGGCCACAGTCAAATGATTGAAACAAGTAAAAGAGTAAAAGAGCATCTCTCATATACATACAGGAAGTACATCACAGACACACTCACACACTTCCTTCACACATATACATATAACAAGGACATTACACAAGCATGCAAAAAATCATCATAAACACGTATGTAAAAGAACATTACATACATACATATATATATATATATATATATTATATATATATATATAATATATATATACATATAATAAAATATTAGGGAATAAATCCAAACTTACAGGGAAAAATCAGATTTAGGATTGAATCCAATTTTATAGTAAAATATTATATTATATTAAATTAGAGATTAAACCACTATTAGGCAAATCAAACATTGAAAAACTTAAGCCAATACATAAGATTAATTAATTTATATTATTTTAAATATATATCAAAATTATTAAAATTAATTATCTTTTTTTAATAATTTTGATATATATTTAAAATAATATAAATTAAATAATCTTATGTATTGGCTTAAGTTTTTCATTGTATGATTTGCCTAATAGTGGTTTAATCTCTAATTTAATATAATATATATATATATATATACACACACAACACACACATATATATATATGCACACACACTCACACACATGCAAACACACATATAATTGATGATACACATACAAATACTACATTACGTACATAGACCCAATGAGGGATCCCTTGTTCTGCTAGAAATAGCAGACAAATCTCCCTTAGTCGACATGCAGCAGTCCTAGACCACAAAAGGATGAATCAAATAATGCAGTTAAGATACACTTGAAACAAGGAGACAGTCACATTTAGAATGCTTCTCATCATGAGTTTCCTAGGGCTAAACAACATCATACAAAATGTATGTTATACACATACAGATGTAGATGGAACATTATATGCACTCTCATAGAACCCTCACACACACCCATAAACACATTCAAACAAACAATATCATACTTGTACACATATACATATATAGATTTAATATGATACAAATAAACAACATGCAGAGAGAACCTACACATACACATGTTAAGTCTCTCTCTCTCTCACATGCACACATACACACACACACACACACGCATATACACATGTTGCATAACACACATACACATATTAAATGACTTTCACATATACTGTACACATATATTGGCCAATTATAATGAACACATACCCACATGCGCATACATGTACGCACTAGTGCATACATACACCCACACACCTGCACACATACACCCACACACATCTACGTATACACACAGGTACATAGATGCCTAAATACATTATATTGCAAACATATGCACACATGCATATTCATGCATACATAGATATATTATATCGCACACAGATGCACACAGACGCATACGTATTACATCAGATATGCACATAAACATACACATGTATATCACACACACTGACATACATATGTTCACATATGATACATCACTTATGCACACACACACACACACACATTCATGCAAACTGTATGTAGATGTCAGGCAGCAATCATTCCGTTGAGTTGTCTGTGTTATTTTCTGTGGGAATTTTATCACAGACCGACATGGCAAATTTTTGGTGAGTGTCTTTGTCTATGTGTGTGTGTATACACATAGCACATTTACATACATATCATGCATATATTCATACACAAGGACACACACACACACACATCATTAATATATATGTACACACATACATGTGCACACATATATACATACACAAACAAATGCATATATATATACGTACATTTTTGCTTACATACACATGTGGACATATACGTGTATATAAATAAATAAATATATATATATATATATACATATATACGTGTGTGTATGTACAAGCACATGCACATACACACATGCAGAAACATGTATATTTGCATGAATGCATCTGTATGTGTATGTATATGTATCTATTGATGTGTGGGTGTATATATATATATAGACACATATATATATATATACATGCATACACATGTATGTGCATATGTATGTGTGTGTACATATACACACACACATATATGTATGTATGTGTATATATATATATATATATCTACATGCACATGCATACGCACACACAAACTCACACACACACACATACACGCATGCATGTGCGTGTGCGCACAGACACACACACACACACTTATGCATACACACATATTACAGAGGTAAATACCAGGCTGGTGTCTGGCACGAGATAACTCACTTCATGGGCAGATGATTGCTGTTTAGTTTGGCTGGCAAAGTATTTAAGAAATGAAAAACTCTTAAAAGAAAACCACATTTTATATATACGTAGGCGTAGGAGTGGCTGTGTGGTAAGTAGCTTGCTTACCAACCACATGGTTCTGGGTTCAGTCTCACTGCGTGGCACCTTGGGCAAGGGTCTTATTCTCTAGCCTCGGGCTGACCAAAGCCTTGTGAGTGGATTTGGTAGACAGAAACTGAAAGAAGCCTGTTGTATATATGTATATATATGTGTATGTGTGTATATGTTTGTGTGTCTGTATTTGTCCCCCCAACATCACTTGACAACCGATGGTGGTGTATTTACGTCTGCGTAACTTAGCAGTTCAGCAAAAGAGATTGATAGAATAAGTACTAGGCTTACAAAGAATAAATCTTGGGGTCGATTTGCTCGACTAAAGGTGATGCTCCAGCATGGCGGCAGTCAAATGACTGAAACAAGTAAAAGAGTAAGAGAGTATGCATATATATATATATATATATATATATATATATATATTATATATATATATATATATATATACATATACATACACATATTTTTTCAAATGTATGTACATATATGTGTGTATATATATATATGTGTGTATATATATATATGTGTGTATATAAAGTCGATTAAGTCCTTCTCAAAATTTTGAAATATACAAGAAACATAAAAAAACTGCATTATTCATGGGATGACCCAATATATATACATATGAATACATGTGTGTGTGTGTGTGTGTGTGTGCGCACGCATGCATGTGTGTATGCACACGCATGTGTATGTATACACATGTATTTATATAAGTATGTATGTATGTCATTTTCAGTTTTATTTCAAGATTTCTTGTCAATAAAGATCTTGTTTTAACTTAGATCCAAGGCTCCTTCATTAGAATTTCAACATCAACAGGGTATTTTGATATGTACGTACGTATGTATGTATGTATGTTTGTATGTATGTATGTTTGTATGTATGCAGACTTGTATGTTTTGTTTTACGTATGTCTTCTCATGCATATACTTGCATATCTAGCTATGTTCATGTTTATTTAAACGATAAACTTCAGGAAAGCTTTACATATTTTTACAGTTCCAGTGATGGCTTGGATCTGTAGTCTTTGAATCAACTTGCTCCTTTCTGGTTTTGAGATGCCTAATTCCTCAAGGTTAGCATTTAGGCAATGTGTTGTACGTCCTAGTGCCATGTATGTATGTATGTATGTATGCAATGGGCTTCCTTCAGCTTTTGTCTACCAAATTAATGTATCATCATCATCATTGTCCTTTAACACCCATTTTCCATGCTGGCATAGACTGGGTGATTTGCACCAGGTTCCAATCTAATTTAGCTTGGTTTCTACAGCTGGATGCCCTTCCTAATGCCAACCACTCAACAGTGTGTGCTGGGTGCTTTTAACGTGGCACTGACATATTATCCTACTTTCCAAACGGTACGGTATCATTTAAGGATGATATAGTTCTTATTTCTAGCAGATACATCAAGGTGCTATATAGATGCTTATTTGTTGTCTTAGTTTTGGTGTTTGACATCAAGATGATGGTAGCAGTTATGGAGGGTTGAGGCTATTGTTTCATTCCATGTCAGCCCTGAACCAGCAACAGGGTAGTCATGGTAAAACACAGTCCCCATGTTTACTTGTCACTAATGTAGAATTTGACTCTAGTGAGTATCTCCTATTTTAGGTCATTCAGTGTATTGAACCTTTCGATCAGTGATATCATTGGGTGGGCCGGGTATGCAGAATGAAAGTACAGCCACTTTAAACATGTTTGCTGTAGTCAAAGGCATGTTACATTTAAGAAAGCGGGTGGCTAATTTATATATATATATATACATATATATCTGTATATACATACATATATATAGATACATACATACATACATACATACATACAAACATGCATGCATACATACATACATTCACACACACACACACGCATGTACGCACTCACACACACACATGCATACACATATATATAGTATGCATGTAAATATAATATATAAATCTCGTGAAATGTTGACTGCACCATGCAAAATGTCATGGAAAACCCTGACATGAATCATACATGTCATGAAAAATCATGACAAGTTATCCACAAGTACTTATTATTATATATACTTATTTAGATATATATATTTTTAATTATTATTATATCAGCCTGAGACTGATAATCACAATGTAATCTATGTACGCTGCGGGTAAAGTTTAAATGTTTTGTTATACTTCAGTTCTGATAGTCTTTAGGGTTGTCCTTTTTAAAAAATAAGTGCTTATACTTATCATATCCAATAAATGATAATACTGCGGTATAAATTATTTATGTAATCCAAACTTAATGTTATCATATAAAAATAATGCATTAAGTTATTTTTTCCCTTTTGCTTTTACTTGTTTCAGTCATTTGAATGTGGCCATGCTGGGGCACCACATTGAAGAGTTTTAGTTGAACAAATCAACACCAGGATTTATTGTTTTTTAAGCCTAATATTTATTCAATTGGTCCCATTTGCCAAATTGCTAAGAGGACATAAACACACCAACACCAGTTGTCAAGCAGTGACAACACAAAGATATGCACACATAGATATATACATACATACATATATACATCATCATCATCATCATCATCATCATCATTGTCATTTAACGTCTTTTCCATGCTAGCATGAGTTGGACGGTTCGACCTGGGTCTGTAAAGCCTGGAGGCTGCACCAGGCTCCAGTCTGATCTAGAAGTGTTTCTACAGCTGAATGTCCTTCCTAACACCAACCACTCCGTGAGTGTAGTGGGTGCTTTTTACGTGGCACTGGCACAGGGGTCAGAGGAGGCTGGCAACGGCCACAATTGGTTGGTGCTTTTTACGTGCCACCGGCACGGAAGCCAGTCAAGGCGACGCTGGCATCGGTCATGTTTGGATGGTGCTTTTTACATGCCACCGGTACAGGTACCACAACTACAATTTCCATTTGATTTTTATTTTGATGTTGATTTACTTGATTCAATAGGTCTCCTCAAGCACAGCAGGTCACCCTACAATCCAAGGTAAGCACAGCAGGTCTTCCTACAATCCAAGGTACTTTTGAATGGGCTGGAGATGGTTATGTGAAACTAGTGTAGAATACAGCTATGAACTCACTTTATTTGTCGAGTCTTCACAGTCACAGCATATCTCCAGAAGTCTCAGTCTTTTGTCATTGCCTCTGTGAGGCCCAATGGGCGAAGGTCATGCTTGACCACCTCATCCCATGTCTTCCTGGGTCTACCTCTACACCGAATTCCTTCAACTGTTTGGGAGTGGCACTTCTTCACACATCTCTCCTCATCCATCCATAGTACATGATCATTCCAGCACAAATGTCTCTCTTGCATGCCACATCCAATGTTTCTTATGTCCAACATTTCTCTCAGGGTTTATGTTCCTATAACCTGTGTTAATTCTGTAACCCTTTAAAATGGAAGATAAGAAAGTTCATTTTCAGCACTTGATGCTTTGGGAACCAGACAAAAATTGCTGCAGCTCGGCTGGGATGTGTTACCCCACCCTCCATATTCACCAGATATTGCTCCTTTGGATTTCCACTTATTCAGGTCTCTGCAGAATAGTCTTAATGGTAAAAATTTCAATTCCTTGGATGACGTAAAAAGATACCTTGTTGAATTCTTTGCCATGAAACCACCTCAATTCTGAGAAGAGGGTATTTTCAAGGAGAGAACTGCAATTTGTCTGTAGAAGGTTAGCTGTGGAATATTGTAGGTGAGTACTCAAGAGCATCTGCATGAATGTCTGAGGTTGTCTGTCAAGGCCATCTATTTGAGTTAGGCACCAAACGGTTTTTATAGGGTAAAGAGGAGGCAAGTTTTAGATCATTTGAAGAGCTATTTCATGCCACAGCTTTATGTGAAACTCTGGTGACTCACTTGAGGATTCTTGCTGTTGCAGATCAAATCCCTACAAGTGAAATGCAGTTTGGTAGATGGAAAGTAATTAGTAAAGGAGTGTTAATTGAAAGTTATTTATAGTACAAAATATTAGATATTGCTCAAGAGAATAAGGATACATATTCTATATGATCCAAGAATGCCCCAAAATGAATCTAATTGCTAAATATTTTCGAGAAAAGTGAGGGATTTACACAGTCGGACTCCAGTTGTTGGGTTTAACAGTGCTTGCTTGACATCCCTTTACACAGTGCATCACGAAAGATACGATAATTTTAAAGTTCAACACACTTTGTATAAGATGCAATGGACGCCCTGCATTCTGGGTGAAATTCTTTTTTGTACAATGTTAGAATCCTATGCAGTGTGAGACGTACGCTCCAATCTTCAGAAACATACAAATTAAGTTTTGACTCAACCAACAAGACTTTTGACTTGTCTAACGACATCCAATTCTCATACTTGTCCAACCAGTATAACACTGCTGGTACAACTGCTGCTTATTGTCAATATTGCTACAGACGATGACGGCAATAGTAAAAGTGACGATGACAGCAAAGTAATGCAACAACAAAAATAACAAACCGGAACAGAAATAAATAAAAAATATGTATGAAACCCAATGCAATATAACAAAGTGAGCATTCCTGTTGTTAATCCAAGCATGACACACACCCATGCACACAGACGCACACACACACACACACACTCACACATACACACACAAAAGCACACATGTACGCGCACACACACATATGACAACAAACATGCATTCATACACAAAACATTCTTCTTAAAGTGATTGCAGCCAAGATGCTTTTCACCATCCCTCATGAAGAATCTCTGTCCTCCGTTAGCTTTATCAAATCCATAATTTCACTCATATCTCAACCAACGATATGTAAGTAGGTGAATAGTTTTTCTCTTATTACGGGGCAGACGTCTCCATAATATAACATCTGGTATGGCCGGGTGTTCAGAATGAGAGCAGTGACATGAAAAACCTACTCTGCGTTGAGCAACAATAGTAAGGATTAATTTGAATGTGTCAATAAATTTCTTCTTTGGTCCTTTTCTCACAAACAAAACATTTTGAGGTCTCATGGTTAGTCTGGAGAATGTACAATCATAACGATTTTTAAACTCTTTCTACATAGTTCAGGTTTTGGCCCAGAAGTACGCCATTTTTGTTCACTTTGAAATAATTGATTGCCAGATATTGTAAAGCATGCTAAAAGCACTTTGTCGCATGCATTTAAAAATGTGTTTCTTACTATCACTAATATAGTGTATGGATTCGAACCCCAACTGTAAGATAGTCAGTTAAGCATCATGTGTGAACTACCACAGTTTCACGCGATTGTTCTATAAATCAATCAATCAGTGTGAAGGTGTGCATGATATTGCTCCTCGAATGATTTAAAATGGCCTCTTCTTCACCCTATAAAAACCGTTTGACATCTAACTCAGAACAAATTAACTTCCACCATACGTACACACATACATAGGTGTGTATGTGTAGATGTAATATGAATATATATATATATATATATATATATATATATATATATATATATATATATATATATATATATATATATATAATATATATATATATAACATGAAAACACCAAGACAAAACACAACAACGCGAGGACGTGGAACAAATATAGTATTATTGGACGCTCAGGAAGGAAGGGAAGAAGGAGGGTTTAACGTTTCGAGCGGAGCTCTTCGTCAGAAACATAGGAAAAGGAAAGATCCAGAGAAGGGAAGACGGAGGAAAAAAAATCGCCAACGGTACACACGCGGTCACATTTTGAATATATATATATATATATATTATATATATATATATATACTAGACTATCAGTGACCTGTTGGGTCACCTGGAAAGTATCAGTTTCCCAGCAATGGAGTTTTGTTTCATAGTTTTCTTCTCCGGGTTATTTCACTTGCCTTCAACGAACGTGACAACGAAATCACGTTTAAATGGCTCTTTTCCCCAGAAATGGAAAGAGTTGGCTACTATTTATTGCAAGCCCTGCTACCATGTAACAGGTATTTCGGGTCCTTTATCGTAAATAGCTGTTACGTGGTAGCAGGTCATGCTAAAAATAACAGCCAAATCTTTGGAATTGAGATACGTTGAATTCACTCAAAAAAATTTTTGTAATGGTATTCCTTTGGGGGCGATCTTTTGTTTTGACTCCCAGAACTGTCATCCAGATCAGCTGATCTTGTTCGTTAATTTTCGTAAAAATTTGTTATTTATTTACTTTAGTTTTAAAGTGAAAGAGAGAAAGTAAAAGGTATATAAATGTGCATATGAAATGGACGTGTGTGTATGTGTGTGTGGGAGAGAGAGAGATAATGCCACTTACACATACATGAGAACACATGTTCACTCACTCTCTCTCTCTCTCTCACACACACTCACACACACGCGCACATGCACACGTACATGCAAAAATGATGTACACATATGCATTGATGTATGCACGTATACTGTACATGACAAACACCACTTCACTCACTCTCTCGTTTTCTCTCTCTCGTTTCCTATCTCTCTCTCTCTTTCTCTCTCTCTCTCTCTCTCTCTCTCTCTTGCACACACACGTCCATTTCATATACATATACATACATCTTTTACTTTCTCCTCCCTTTCACTTTAAAACAAAAGTAAATAAAAAAAAATTGCGGAAATTAACGAACTGCGGATGACAGTTCTGAGAGTCAAAGCGAAAGATCGCCATCATTTGAAAATAATATTAAAAAAAACATTAAAATATTGTCTGTTTAAAGAAAGCTTAAATATAAATAATACTTACTGTACAAACAACTTACATTTTTGAACTCACATTCAGTTTAAAATATTTCTAAATGATTAAAATATCGTGTACGGTTTTTCCTTTTTTAGAGACGTTCTTTTTTCTTAGAGAGCGTGAAGACTATGTGTGTGTATATGTCACAGACAGCGGGCGTGTGTTTGTGTTGATTATCAAGCCATGACATTCGTTATATGCGTCTGTGTTGACGTCACGGAAGCCATGTTTTTTTTCGTCAAGAAATAACAAACAGGAATTGTGTTTAATCCTTTTCGTTAATAAATAGAAGCCCAAATATCACAAAAATTTGTACTGTATTGCCGAAGGTAAATATGAAAATAGATATGTAAAAAAAAAATTAAGATAAAAATATACTATTTTTGAGATATTTCGGGTACACTCAAACCTCTCTAGACATTTAATATTATATATATGGGTGCAAGAGTGGCTGTGTGGTATGTAGCTTGTTTACCAACCACATGGTTCTGGGTTCAGTGCCACTGCGTGGCACCTTGGGCAAGTGTCTTCTACTATAGTCTCAGGCTGACCAAAGCGTTGTGAGTGGATTTGGTAGATGGAAACTGAAAGAATCCCGTCGTATATATATATGTGTGTGTGGGTGTGTGTGCATGTGTTTGTGTGTATGGATGTATGTTTGGGTATCTGTGTATGTCCCCCCACCACCACCACCATCGCTTGACAACCGATGCTGGTGTATTTACGTCCTCGTAACCTAGCGGTTCGGCAAAAGAGACCAATAGAATAAGTACTAGTCTTCCAAAGAATAAGTCCTGGGGTCGATCTGTTCGACTAAAGGTGGTGCTGCAGTATGGCCGCAGTCAAATGACTAAAAGAATAAAAGAATGTGTGTGTGTGAGCGGTGCTGAGGGGTGCCGCCCTCAAGAAAGGAAGTGCACCTTTCTAAATAGTGTTACTACGCTCTTTTCTTCTGGAATTGTATTCCTTGTGACCTTGTACCTTCCCTTCGAAAAAATCCTGGTGTGTGTATGAATGGATGGATGGATACGCAAACAGACACACACATGCGTATGTGCACTCATGTCTAACACTAAGACGTGGGAAGACCTTTCACTGCAGAAATCGTCCTATAACCAAAATTATATGCGTGTGTGTGTGTGAATATTTATGTCTGTATGTTTGCATATGTCTATATATATATGTATGTATGCATATAATGCATATATACACACATTTGTATATATATATATATATATATATATATATATATATATATATATATATATTATATATATATATATATATATATATGTATATATATATATATATATACACATATATATACGCTTATATATGTGTATGTATGTATGTGTATATATGTGTGTGTGTGTGTGTGTGTGTGTGTGTGAGTGTGTGTGTGCTTGTATGTGTATGTATGTATTTAAAATTCACTAATAAGGCTTTCAAACATATAACTGTAGAGTTATCTACATTATTCATGTTTCAAGTATTACGAAGTGTTCTCTATATTATATATCTACATTTCACATATACACGCACGTACTCGAACACACAAAACGCATACTCACGCACGCGCACCACACACGCACACGAATAAATTTGGAAAGTAATACGTAGAATTCGTTATAGAAACAATAATACAATCGCAAATCAACGGCTGAGACATATTAAACAAAGTAAATATATGGATTAGGCTTATCTTCTCAGAGACGTAGAAATAATTCTAATCCACAGATGTATATTAATATTTGTCTCGATTGTTGATTTGCTATTGTACCACTCTTTGTATAACGAATTCTCTCTCTCTGTCTGCCTCTGCTTGTCTGCCTGTCAGTCTCTCTTTGTTATACATGTATACATACATAAATGCATACATGTGCGTGTGTGTGTGCGCGCGAGTATACAGACATACACACACATATTAGTATAAATGCATACAAATAAACATACATACAGACACACATACACACGGATAAGACCTTAACAATCCAGTTTTCACACGGATAAAACTAGAAAAGAAGATTAGAATAAAAACCATTGATGCTGCACTAGTGAGTTCCTATGAAGAAGAAAGATCATAGAAAGAACACTTGATGCTTAAGCGGATAAAATCATATCCGAGAGATTTCTTCCGCTATGCACGATAGTTTCTGGTTCTGAAAGCAAAATCAGTTCGCATCAATACCAAGATGAGGCGTATATGGAAGATCCTTCACATATGCATTGCCTGCTTAAAGAGCAATATGAAAGTATCGTTTCTCATCTAAGGAATGAACAATCTGTTGAACACCCAAATATATTCAACAAGACATCGGCTTTTCACAGCGACTTAACGAATAAAAAGTTAACCAGAACAAGATTTCATCAAATCAAAGAGCTATCTAGACGCAAATTTGAACCCAAGACCAGACAGCCTTCTAGGTCTGCTCCAAAAATCAGAGCTATTTAGATGATGGACGACTACCAGAAAGGCTGAAAGAAATGCTGATACGGACTCGTAAAGGTAGCATAGTGCACAAATAAACAATTGCATACCTGTGTAACTTACATCATACTTTTCGAAAGCCCTGGAGAAACTCAGAAGCAAAAGAGGTAATAAACTGTTTAGACCAATAGAAGCTTTTTAACAATACCCTGAAAACACTGTCACGGTAGTTTTTTTACCATTAGGACAACTAAACTCTGAAAAGTCTGTTTTCTGGATTTATGATTGACTGTGTATGCTTTAATTTTGCCAATTTCTTTTATGAGGCCGACTGTGGAATCTGAAAAACATTGGCATAATAGGAAGGTGAGTATTTGGATTTCTGATTTTCTAAAAAGCCGAAAGAAATCATGTAGAAGCCATAGGAATCCCGTTCGTGGTGATAATTGAAGTGGTATATGACACCGTTCAGAGTCCTGTTTTGTTCCTCATAATGTTGTCAGACATAGTAAAAAATATAAATTAAGCCGCATTCAGTAGCCAAGCAGACGACACTAGAGAGACGCTCAAGATCAAAATAAGTAATATCTGTACGCACCCACGAAACCTAGACGCCATATACAAATTGGATAAATGACAATGATATATCGTTCAACACCACAGAATTCCATGCCTTCGATTACAGCAAGATTTGCAACTGTTTAGTTTGAGTCTTTCGTTTCACCACCCACTCCTGACATTCTACCAACTCTACCACCTTTACAAATAATAATAATGATTTCTAATGTTGGTACACAATTACATACACTCGAAATCGCTTGTTACCAAGTGATCATTGCCATCAAAATTTATAGGACCCTTTGGCAGAATCGTTACCACGTCGGACAAAAAGATTAGCTTCCGAATTTATGCTCTAAATTCTAATACCACCGAAATCCACTTTGCTTTTCATTCCTTCGTGGTCTATGCAATCGACTTAATCCTCCCCAGAAATTACCGGCCTTGTGCCAAAATTTAAAATCAAAATGAATAGGACCCAAAGTTATTTGTTTAATGTTATCAGCCGATTATTTTTACGGAAAAAGTTTCATCCGAAGTTATCATAATAAATGGCTTTCACCGAATTTGTTGGTAGAATACTAACTTAACTACTACTTTTATTTTATCAACTCTAGATGTAAAATTTCTGAACTAATGGTTTACCAAATATACAACAAATCCAATAAGAACGTCCATAAACAGATTGGGGTACAAAGAATTGAATTACTTAAAGTAGCTGTCTCCTCTCATTTGTAGCATATTCTTTCAACATCGCTACCTGGCCCTTGTTTAATGCCATAAGTGGCAAATGAAGTTATTGGGATGTCGTTCTGATGCACATCTGTCTTTGACAAAAATTTCAGACCTGTTGAAGCCTACTACACTCCGGGTTTCAAAACAGCAGTTTCTTCTAGAAAGAGAAAGAATCAAAGAAACAAAAATAAAGAATGATGAATCGATCCTCGTACGGTGCTGGTACTTTATTTATCGATCCTGAAAGGACGAAAGGCCGAGCTAAGTTTATTCTACTCTCAGAAACCATTGGTTGAACTCTTTTTTTCACATTGATTTGTTTCTGCACATGTTGTACCAGTTTGGGTTGTGCAATTATCCTGTGCAGCAACATAAGTTGTAACCCATCGTAGATTGATGGCTAGTTTTTCACATGCAGACGTCTTACACACACACACACACACACACACACACAACACACACACACACACACATACACACACACACACACAACCACTCACACGCACACACAACCACACACACGCACACACAACCACACACACGCACACACAACCACACACACACCGCCGCCACCACCACAACAACAACAAT
Source organism: Octopus sinensis (assembly GCF_006345805.1). NCBI lineage: Eukaryota > Metazoa > Mollusca > Cephalopoda > Octopoda > Octopodidae > Octopus > Octopus sinensis. The sequence goes on along the minus strand of NC_043002.1, from coordinate 23,883,235 downwards.
ACAATAACATAAGCCATGTGGCAGTAACGAAATAGTTCTGGTCTTACGGCATTGTCTGGTATGTACTGATAATTAAGTTAACCGTGTATTCGGAATGAAATATAGAAAGAACATATGACAGGAAGGACCTAAAATTTGAAGTAGTTAGGGAGACGAGTAAAACACGATGATGGTCGTATACAGCGCTTCAAGTAACGAAAGTAAGTTGGTTGTCATGCTCCAGTATGAGGTTTTGTAGGTAGATTCATGAAGGATGGCATTGGACTTGGGAAGGAGAGCCGAGAAGTGATTCAGAAACAGATAATGCATCGTTTCATAGGTTTGTAAGGAGAAAAAAAACAACACCGAAAAGTACACGCGTCAGATGTTATCTATTTGGAAACTGCAGCCATAAAAAACCCGTGGTTCCCAAAATTTACTGACACAACTCCTGTGCACCCTTTCTCCTTTGTGGTTCTCTTACAGCTTTTTTCTTGTCTTTTTCTTTTTGTTTTTTTTTATTTTGTCCTGTGCATGCACATTTGGCTTTCATTGCTAATTTTTTTGGTTGATTTATTGCTGCTTTCTGTTCCCTGTTTTGCCCTTTTACGACGAGTTGTAGTACACTTGAGTACTGCATACAATAAACGCGTTGTTGTGGTTGTTGTTCTTGTTGTTAAGGGGGCGAGCTGGCAGAAACGTTAGCACGCCAGGCGAAAAGCGTAGCCGTATTTCGTCTGCCGTTACGTTCTGAGTTCAAATTCCACCGAGGTCGACTTTGCCTTTCATCCTTTCGGGGTCGATAAATTAAGTATCAGTTACTCACTGGGGTCGATGTAATCGACTTAATCTCTTTGTCTGTCCTTGTTTGACCTCTCTGTGTTTAGCCCCTTGTAGGTAGTAGAGAAATAAGGCGGCGAGTTGGTAGATACTTTAGTGCTTCGGACAAAATGCTTAGCGACATTTCTTCTGGCTCTTTACGTTCTGACTTCAAATACTGCTGAGGTTAACTTTGCCATAAGCTATAATTAAACACACACACACACTTATTTATCAATGCGACACGCACATCCGGTACAAGAGTGCAAGTTTATCGCATGCACTCGCATATGTACAGCACACACAGGTATATGCACACCTGATGCAAATCAGATAAAGGTTAAACTCCAAGAGCTGCCTTGACTTAAACAAAAGAGCCTTGCTGCTTTATAGTGATCTGCTTGAATTCTGCAGAAGAAAGAATTCAAATAAATTTCAAAGAAATATATTTGCAAACATACCCTTACTCACTCACTCGCGCACACATGCATACCTGAACGCACACGCACATAGAAACGTGTATCTTTTATCTTTTATTTGTTAAAGTCATTAGATCGCGGTCATGCTGGGGCACCGACTTGAAGAATTTTTAGCCAAATGAATCGACCCCAGTACTTATTGTTTTAAAACCTGGTACATATTCTATCATTTCTTATGCCGAACTGCTAAGTCACGGGAACATAAACACACCAACACCGGATGTCAGTTCGTGGTGGGCGAAAAACAGGCACAAAGACTCATACATACATGCATGCATGTATGTATGTGTGTACGTATGTATGTATATATGTATGTATGTATGTATACATGCATGTACGTACGTATGTATGTATGCATGTGTATATGTAATGTATGTATATACAACAAGCTTCTTTCAGTTTCCATCTATAAAACCCACTGAGAAGGATTTGGTCGACCCGTAACTACATTAGAAGACACTTGCCCAAATCTATTAGGGTAATAAAGATTTTAGAAATTTTTACTACCAGTGGCCTAGCGTATAGAAAGGTTAGTCAATAGACTGTATATTATTCATATAAATGCTACATACATACATACATACATACATACATACATACATACATACATACATACATACATATATATATATATATATATATATATATATATATATATATATATATATATATATATATATATATATATCTTTTATCACCTTTTAAATCTTAAATTGCTCTATATTTTGTATTGAGAACTTAGCTCGCGTTTGCATTGAATAAGTTGTATTCATTTATCTATGCAAACACATGTGTTTGTGTGTCTGTACGTATTATATATATATGTATGCACAGACACACCAGTGAGCTAATCTTGACGAAACTTTGCATATATGTTGAATTAACATCCATTTCAATTATAGGCTAATTGGATTTCAATAATGGGCGAGGTTGGGCTATTATTTGATAAGATAAGAAGGGTGAAAAGAGTATTAGTGTGAGGAAAATGTGGTAGCATAGTGAGTGTGGCTGATATCAGGGAAAGAAAGAACAGCGTTGTGTAAGCGATAAATATGGAGTGGCAGTGGGATGTTAACGTTAATACAGCTGTCATTCACGGATATACTCCGGACTCTGCATACATACTTTCGTAAATACATAGATACATGCATACTTACACACACACACACCACACACACACACACACACATATATATATATATATATATATATATATATATAATATATATATATATATATATATATACATACACACATGCACATAACTACTAAAACGCCGGAGAAGGAAAAAAGGTGGGTGTGAAGAATACGTAGCTTTAAGGAGAGAGGGGTAGGGGGCTTTCTGCTGTCCATTGCAAAAAAAAACACTCACACACACACATACATACATACATACATACATATACGTATTATATACATATACATACATACATAAATACATATACATACATACATATGTATACACCATTTTAAACTCGTGATTATCAATGTACGTTTGTAAATGTGTGCGTGTTTATGTTTCAGTGTGTGTGTGTCACACCCTATAACTATCAGTCTCTCTAAATTTGTAGGGTCTTCCCTGTTGCTGTCACATATTGTGAAATTTTAAAATTACGTCAAAATTTTCAAATTTGGTATATTGAAATAATTTTCTACGTTAAATCCGATTTTGTTATTTATTTATTCTAGAAAAATTGCAGAAAAATGTTACTGTGTTTTAAAATTTAAGCAATTTTACCTCATCAGAAAACAGGATTTGGAAGCTGACATTTTCTGCATGACAGCTATCTATCACAAGATGAAAGCAAAATCATTGTGAGGAGGAATTTTTATTAAACAAACGAAAGCAAAGCAATACGACGACCAAAGTTGTAGGAATTTCTGAAGTTTTGATAAGTTTTAATGAATAAAGTCATGTGAAACGGTCGAACAGACATGTAAATAATCTTAAAGGGCAAGGAATCCTCAACGAAGTGTTTTTGCGAAAAATTGCACGAATCTTTCCTGGTCAAGAGGCCTATCTGTCGGAGAAGGCATGGTCTGATATGGAATAAACAAAAATTTATTATAAGACATTCTAGTGTAAAAGTTACCCGGCAACGACGGGCCATTCAGCTAGTACATACATACATACACATACATACATACATATATATATACATAAATATATGTATATACATACACATATATATCACGTGACCACGTGACCGACCAGACCATCAGATGTTGTTACACATCGCTGGTCACAATGCGTTCGCATTGTTTTAGCCTTCGAATGACGCCACCCCGCTGGCTAAGCAAGCAGGCCAACAGAAGAAAGAGTGAGAGAAAGAGTGGTGAAAGAGTACAGCAGGGATCACCCTCCCCCCATCACTGCCGGAGCGTCGTGGAGCTTTTAGGTGTTTTCGCTCAATAAAACACTCACAACGCCCGGTCTGGGAATCGAAACCGCGATCCTACGACCGCGAGTCCGCTGCCCTAACCACTGGGCCATTGTGCCGCCACACACACACACACACACACACTCACACACACACACACACACATATATATATACATATTTACATAAATATATATATATATAATATATTATAAATGTGCGTAGGTATGTACATGCATACATACATACATACATACATACATACATACATACATACATACAAAAACATGCGCGTACGTGCATCAAAACTGTCTCCATCTAAATTTATGGAATTCAGTGAAAGTGGGTACAATAGAATGCTAGCCGATCTTGATTTTTGCAGACGATCTGGTGATGAATACAACAGAAGAGATGGAACTAATATTGGATAATTTTGTCTGGTTGTTAGCTATTCAAAGACAGATATGGCGGATATAAATTATGCCAATCCTTCCAATTACAGTGTGCAAGAACCAAAGATCTTTTAAAGTACTGGCTGACAATAATGGTTCACTGGTTTGAGGTTTGTGGAAGGAATTAATAAAGCTGAACAAGCAATGTTAAAATTCATTTGAAAGTTAAAATTTATATGGAAGTTCTAACTGCATCTCGACAAGGTGAAAATATATGTATTCTGTGTAAGATCAATATTGCTTTATGAGCATCGATCTTGGCACAATACCACTGCACCTGACATTAAATTTCTAACTTTTGAGCACAAGGTCTTGTACGGAATATTAGGAATCAGGTGGTAAGACGATATTACCAACGAAAGAGTTAGAGAAATTGTTAATGCAATAATATTTGATAAGTTTATAAGATTGTCTAACCCCACATTTTGTAATTCAACGGAGTAAAAATGAAATTACAAAAAGTGGGGTTAGAATATAAATATGACTTTAGAGTGATAACACAAAATCAGTTTGTTTGAAACGCACCTATTTTGTACCATCTGAATTTTTGTGAAAATTTACCGAAACCCAATGCGCTCCATAGGTGTGAGAGGATTTCTTCATCTTAGAAATTCAATCAAATTTTAACAGATATAGAAAAGAATCAAATTTTATTCTTTCGCTGGCTTAACTTGGTTTAGCTTGGTTTGAGCCCTCAACTTCCAATAGAATCGTATGGATTATAATGATTTCGATTATAATGTAATGGATTATAACAACTTTTTTTTCATCTCATGAGATGCAAGGGTTATTCCATTGCACTTCTTATACTTCGAAGAATTTATGTTTTTATATTCCATGTTTTTGCTCCATTATCACAGAGTAGAAGGATGTCAATCCATTATCAACTACATTTGTAAACCAAATATACTAAAATTGTTAACATGAATAATAATATACGTAGATAGATATGTGGAAGTAGTACAACAAAGAAGTTCCACAGTAAACTCACGTTAGCTTGGAAAATTCTTTGACCGAAGAATTTCTACAATGTCCTTCTAAAACAAAAGCCATCATATGGAGTTGTGGTATGTGTACTGAACGCCAGTCCTCGCCATCTGGCACGGTCATGTACCAGAACTTGGATCTCTGCTAATCCTCTGCCTGTCCATTCTTTGATGGTTCCAATCCGCTTTTCCTCTGTTCGCCTCTCCATAATTCCATAAAGAATGACTTTTCAAGGCCACTGGATTTGGCTTCGTGTTCACGTCATTTTACCTTTATTTCCTTCACCGTTGTGAAGTCATCGTCGTGATTAATGCGAAGCGGGACGATTTCACAAACCTGCTCATTAGTGATGTGGTTCAAATACGAGATATCTAAGATGTTTCAATAGTATCTAATTTCCAGTGGTTATCAGAGATCCCCAACTCTGGCATACAACAACGACAGATGGACAAGACTAGTAAATAATATATATGTCACGACGGTATTAGTACGACTCCATCGGAAGTTGAGAACTCAAATCGCTGTATCTCTACCGTGAGGGTTCATATGACTACAAGATGAAGAGTACCATGGCACGCAGAAGTTTGAAATTACTCTCCATCATGATGTTTCTATTTCTCCACAGTAGCTTTTTCGTATGAAATGGGTCCAATACTTAGCAATGTCAATATGCAAAAATTTCGTTGGCTAGGAACGGGCCATATTCCCCACCCCTTTTTTTTTGTTCACAATGATACGGTTGAAATGTTGAATGAATGAAAAAAGTAGGCTTTCATTTTGAATTTATTAATTTTATTGCTAAAAGTTTAAATGGAACACGACGGTTCCAGGAAAAGAAAGTAAAGCAAAGCTGAAGAGTTTTGTTCATAATGGTACAATGTGTGTCAAGAGAAAAGCAAGAATGTGTCTGTAAAAGGTGATGAGTGTGGTACCGTTAGTGTAGAGGTTTTTTTTACAACACATAGTTTTGGCAGTTGTAACTGTGGAAACTGGTAAATACAAAAATTTTCTGGCCTTTATTCTTCGCTGCTCGCGTCGCTAAGCTCTTGCCATCGAGACTGTTTGCTTATGAAGCTGTGTCATTTTTCTTCAGATCTGGTTTCATTTTATGTGCTGAACAACAAATCTGATTGGACAGATCTGTGGTGACGTCAACATTAAAAAATCGAAGATATGTTTATATATAATTTCACTGGTCAGATTTTTGCTGACGTCATTACTCAATATTGATATTGTTCATGAAAATATTTGCAATTGGAAAACAGTCTTGATTCAAATTGAAGCTGAGACCTTCTATACCTTAAACTATAGTCTATCACAGACTAGCGGTTTGGAATTACCTGTATATTATTATGGAGAATATCTGGAAATTATATTACTATTTGTTCCAATGAGGGTGGTAGTTTGACAGAATCTTTGGAGCGTCAAACAAAATGCTTTGCAGTATTTAGCTACAATGATTCAAGTTCTCAGTTCAAATCCTGCCGAAGTGAACTTTACCCTTCTATACTTTCGATGTTGGTAAAGAAAGTACTCGGGTCCGATTTCCTTCTCTCTCTCTCTCTCTCTCTCTCTCTCTCTCCCTCTCTCTCTCTCTCTCTCTTAGTCTCTCTCTCTTACTCTCTCTGTCTCTCTCTTACTCTCTCTCTCTTAGTCTCTCTCTCTCTCTCTCACTCTCTCTCACTCTCTCTCTCTCTTACTCTCTCTCTCTTACTCTCTTACTCTCTCTCCCCCCTTTTCTCAGTCATTCATTCTTTCTCGCCGAAAGAAATCGACTATAATCAGTCCTGGTGAGGGATGGGTTCCGCCAGGTTTTTAAAACGTCCAAGACACTCCATAGGTCACGATGACGCCCTCTATGACCCCTTCATGAGTTAAGGTCGTCTGGAATCTTATGGAATCATATGGAATGTATAATGCATACGTACACACACACACACACACACACACACACACACACACACAACACACACACACACATGCAGAGAGAGCGAGAGAGAGAGTGTGTGTGTGTGTGTGTGTCTGTGTCTGTCTGTCTGTGTGCGTGCACATGTATGTATCCATTATATGTACGTATTTATATAGACACACACATAGGCTCATGCATTCCCACAAATACATGCGCATATATGCAGAATGAACAACTACACTGCACATACTCAGACACACACAGATACGCACATACACACACACATACACATACACATGCACTCTATCTCTTTCTGTCTCTCCATACATGCACGCGCGCAAATGCAACCACACACTCACACATGTGTGTGTATATGTGTGTGTGTATGTTTGTCAGTACATGTGTTAGTGCGTCTGTGCTTGCCAATACGCGTGTGTGTATGTATGTGTGTGTTTTTGTGAGTGTGTTTGTAGATAAACATTTTCTTAAATTTAGGAACGAGAGGAAAAGATCTTTAAAAAAAAAAGACGAAGGAGAAATGAAAACGTTTATTATCTATATAGATTGATAGCTAACTAGTTAATAAGCTATATAAGTGTGTGTATATGTGTGTGTATTGATAGAGAGACGGACACAGACAGACACACTGATAGTAAGAGGTTGTTAAAGGAAAAATATGACGAGATGACAAGAAGAGAGAGAATTGGGAAAGAGAAAAGAGAGAGAGAATGGGAAAGAGAAAAGAGAGAGAGAATGGGAAAGAGAAAGAGAGAGAATGGGAAAGAGAAAAGAGAGAGAATGGGAAAGAGAAAAGAGAGAGAGAATGGGAAAGAGAACGAAAACAAAACGACAGGAAAATGGAAGGGATGCATGAAAACAGGCGGGAGAAAGGAAGCAACAGATAAATAAGGGCTTGTAACAGGTTTTCTTACAGATTTTCAAGGAAAGAACAGCCGATGAGATCGGTACTTTATTTTACCCTTCACAGAATTTACATTCGGAATATAAAGGGACGTAACTAAACAGTTACATGCTATTTTAATCCGACTCTACGGATTCTGGTTTTTATAACAGTTTTGGTAAGGAGATACAGAAATATAAGATGTGATAAAGACAGGAGAAGGAGAAATGGAGTGAGAGAGAAAGAGAAGTAACAAAGAGAAAGAAACAGTGGAAAGGGAAAGACAGGAAGAGAGAGATATGTGAGTGAATGTGTGTGTGTGTGTTTGTGTGCGTGCGTGCGTGCGCATGCTTGTGAGTGTAAGGTTAAGGGAGAGAAAGGGAGCGAGTGCGAGAGCAATTGGCAAATTGGAGAAAAAGAATTACGAGTTATAGAGAGAAAATGTATGTGTACGAGAGAAAGAGAATAAGGGGAAAAAAAGAGAGGAGAGAGAATCAAAGAGAAAACGTGCGTGAAAGAAAGTATGTGACTGAAAGAGAGACAGAGAGAGGTAAAGAGGGAGACAAAGAAAGTTAACTCTAACTTTCTTTCTTTGCCTTTCTCTTTACTTCTCTCTTCCGCAAGTAAAATAGGAAAATATAAGAGAGAGTATGGTAATGTATCAAACAGAAAGAAGAAAAGAGAATGTTAGAGATGGAGAGAGGGAGAAAGAGAGATAGAGAGGGGAGAGAGAAGGGGAGAGAAAGAGAGAGAGAGAGACCAGATTACAGTAGAAAGCAGTAGTAAGAGTGTGTCAGAAACGAAAAAAAAGCAGATAAAAATTAGAAATTGAAGAAAAAAGAAAATGACTCCTCACCTTTAACAATCAAACTACATCTAACTATTTCTACTAGACTGAAACATATCCATAGCTGTCATCGTGTAACAAATATCAGATCGCCCCCACTAAGACTAAAATTTAAAATTCAAGTGAAATTTTAAAATTCCGTGAAATTATTTCCCCTTGTTGTTGTTATTGTTATTATTAAAGTTATTAACAACTGCTGCTAAGTTGTTCTTTTATTTTAATTTTGTTTCTTTTCCGACAGCTACCTAAATCATATAAATTCATGCCTTTGGCCCGCTTATGTTTTGTAATAATACAAATTTTATTGGCCACAATTATTTGTAACTGTTCCGCTAATGAGGTCAAGTAAGACGAAAACATGTTCACAGTTGTCTACCTTGCCTGCTAACAACGATCAAATTTTCCCTCTAAACACGAAATTTAATGTTGTTATAATTTAGAAGGGTTACATTAAAGTGAGAACACCAATTTATAACAATATCGATTTCAACACACGGTTTCAGATCAAAATTCTTACAAAACAAATTGAAAAACAAAAAATAAAATTATCTATGAAATTAATTAATTTCGTCAAATTATCTCCCCTCTCTAGATAGTAGCTAGAAATTGCCGCTAGGCTTTCGTCTTTCTCCCCAGCTAAGAGACAATTTCAACTCATTGAAATTTTTCCTTTTTTTTTGCGTACGTCATTCAGTACATCACCAAATACTTGATCTCTTTCTATATTCCCTCCAGTTTCTCTTCCTCCTTTCTCTATCATACTTGCTACCCCTCCCCATATTTATCTGTTGCAATTTTTTAAAAATCTCTCTTCGTCTTTCCCTTCTCTCTCTCTCTCTCTCTCTCTCTTTCCTTCCATTTATGCTAGTCTCTCTTTCTCTCTTTTCCTACTCTTTCATCATTCCAGTCGGCTTTATCAATGTTGACCCCTGTCTCTCTCCTGTTATCTACATCTATTTTAACTACTTTCGTTTTCCCCTTCTTTCATTATTGTCTCTCTCTCTCTCTCTTTCTCTCTCCTCTCTGTTGTCTCCATCTAGGCTATCCTCTCTCTCCCTCTCTCTGTCTCATTACCGTCTTTCTTCCGCAGTGTTTCTTTCCTCTGCCGTCTCTATGTTACCTTCTCTCCTTCGATATTGTCTCTTTTACCTCTGATGTCTCTGTGTTACCTTCTCACTCTCTCCTTCCATTTATTTTACCTCGCTATCTCTATCTCTCCCTGTCTCTCTATCTCTCCCTCCCTTTCTCTCTATTTCTACCTACCTACCTACCTATCTTTTCTTTTCTTTTCTTGTACGTTTTCCTAAATCTCTTTTTCGTCATCTACCAACCTCATCTAATTTCTTACTTTTGAGTTCCTTTCATCCCAAAATCTTTTGCCGTTATTCTTCCCCAATCTATCTTCTCGCCTCTCCATTTTCTTTTTAAAAAATTGACTTTATCCACCTCTGTCGTTTGTCTTTATCTTTAGCACCCACTCAACTACATATCGCTTATATCTTTCTTCTATCTCTCGTGTCTTGCTTCGTCTTTCAAAATTATCCTTCTCTCTCTTTCTTGTTTCATTCCTTCTTTCTTTCTCTTTCTCTTTCTCTCTATCATTACTCCTCAGTATACTGTATATTCTTCATTCAATCTATTTCCTCTCACCATACCTTTCGCTCGCTCTCCTCTCCCTCTCTTTCCTTATTTCTTTATCTTACACATTTTCCATTTTCTCAACTTCTGCCTTCTTTTTCCTTTCATCTCTCCCTCTCTTTTTTCTTCTTTCTCTTATTTCATATTTACTTTTCATTTTCCTTTCACTTCACTTCTTTTCTTTCATCTTTTCCCTCTCTCTCTCTCTCTATCTGTCTGTCTTTCTCTTTCTCATTCTCGCTCACCACTTCGTCCTTCTTAACTTCCACTCATCCTGAACTTACCCTTCGCACTCGAAAGTACTTTCTCTTTCTCTTTATCTCTCTATCCCTCCCTCCCCGTCTCTCTCTTTATCTCTCTCTCTATCTATCTATCTATCTCTTTCTCTTTCACACACACAAACATATGCACATACTCACACTTGCTCCTTTTATGTTCTACATATCTTTCATTTCTCAACCTTTCATTTTCGTCTGTCGTCAGTTATGGTTTTTGTCTCTCACACTTCGTTACATGCTACCTTTCTTTCACATGTCTTTCCTCTCACTCTCACTGTCTCTCTCATTCCCTGTCTCTCTCATTCCCTGTCTCCCTCATTCCTTGTCCCTCTCATTCCTGTCTCTCTCACTCCCTATCTCTCTCACTCTCTCTCACTTTCACTTTCTGTCTCTGTCGCTATCACTACCTTCTTTTTCGTCTATCGTCTGTTATATCTTTCCTCTCTCACTCACCCTGTCTCTCACTTTCTGTTCCTCATACTCACTTTTATCCTCCTCTCTCTCTCTCTCTATCTCTCTCTCTCTATCTATCTATCTATCTCTTTCTCTTTCACACACACAAACATATGCACATACTCACACTTGCTCCTTTTATGTTCTACATATCTTTCATTTCTCAACCTTTCATTTTCGTCTGTCGTCAGTTATGGTTTTTGTCTCTCACACTTCGTTACATGCTACCTTTCTTTCACATGTCTTTCCTCTCACTCTCACTGTCTCTCTCATTCCCTGTCTCTCTCATTCCCTGTCTCCCTCATTCCTTGTCCCTCTCATTCCTTGTCTCTCTCACTCCCTATCTCTCTCACTCTCTCTCACTTTCACTTTCTGTCTCTGTCGCTATCACTACCTTCTTTTTCGTCTATCGTCTGTTATATCTTTCCTCTCTCACTCACCCTGTCTCTCACTTTCTGTTCCTCATACTCACTTTTATCCTCCTCTCTCTCTCTCTCTCTCTCTCTCTCTCTCTCTAAATGCTCACTATGTATCAATCATTCTCTCTTTCCTTTTATATTCTATACACTCTTTATATCAATACCTTTCTCTTACATCTGTTGTCTGTCGCCTGTTTTGTCTTTCCCTCTCACTCTCCCTTACATTTATTCTCGCTCTTTCTCTCGATCTCTCCCTCCCTTTATACTTTGTATACTCCCCCTCCGTTTCTCTATTGCCCTTTTTTTATCTACCGGCTGCTCTGTCTTCCACACTCACTATTTCTTTATCTATTATCTTTCTCTACCTTCCTCGTTCCTTTTCTTCTGGTTTCCTCACTCTCATCTACCCCCCTTTTTTTTAACATTTCTTATTTTCTACATTAAATTCTTCTACATCCTTCGTCTAAGCCTTATAGTCCCTTCTTTCTCTTACGCCTCTACCATTCATATTTCATGTTTCGTCTTTTCCATCTCTTCATCTGTTATTCTATATATATATATAGAATAACAGATGAAGAGATGGAAAAGACTAGACATACATACATACATACATACATCATACATACATACATACATACATAC